>NC_082390.1:232500-234008 GCF_031168955.1 Gadus macrocephalus | reverse complement strand
AGGAATATATAAGTCAAAGCTAGTAAACTAGTAAAACAAGAGAGAGAGCGGAGACGTTAGCCGTTAGCTGCTAGCCACGAGCCTCTAGCCACTATTAATCGCTCTATACTCTGAAATGACGACTAGTCGCTAGTGGCTCGTGGCTAGCAGCTAACGGCTAACAGCCAACAGCTACCCACTTTTTTTCTATCATTGCTGGTATATAATTTTTTTTTTAAAGAAGAATATAGCGTAAAAGAAAAAAACGTATTTATCTATACATGATATTAGATCGAAAAAACTGTAACTAAGTTTGCTAACAGCCATGGCAACCATGGAGCCATGGCACTACTTTTCACACATGTGCGGCTTGTCGGGGCACCTGGCACCTGGTTGTGAGCGGCGTGGTGCGACTCACTGCCCGTCCATACAGTCAGGGTTTCCATTCCTATACCGGGGCACTACTCCGTCAGCGTCTATAACCTGATCTCTGGTCCCTTGCAGACTCTGAAGCTGTCCAGTCGCGTCCTGGATAAGATCAGCACAGGCCAGCTGGTTAGTCTGATGTCAGCTCATCTCAACAAGCTGGACGAGGTGAGACAATGTGTCAGTCACCCGGTGACATCCACCTGTAACTAGTGATCGACCGATATATCGGCCCAAATGTGTGTTTTTTACGTGTATCGCATCGGCCGTTTTTTTTTTTGCCATGATTTACAGATAGTTCAATGAATGTCCCTTTTTTAAATTGAGACTTGTAACATTTGTTATCATCTTTTTGTCATTTTTGCGATGTAAATTGATGGAGCAAAAGCAGTATCGGCTCCAAATATCGGCTCAGGAAAATCGGCAGCCCTTATCGGTCATCGCTTAGGCTGATAGAAAAGAATCAGTATCGGTATCGGCCGTAAGAAAATCCATATAGTTCAATCCCTACCTGTAGCCAGTCCTACCTGGTTACCTAGTGTCTCAGATGGTATCTTTTACCTGATCAGTCGGGGCCTCTTACCTGCTATAGCTCAGCCACTACATCCCTCCAGTTCTAGTGTGGTCCATGAAACCAGTTCAACATCTGAAAGAAATCATGGTTCCCCTACCTGATGTCTGTCAGCTGATTGGTCCTCTGGTGTCCCCTACCTGATGTCTGTCAGCTGATTGGTCCTCTGGTGTCCCCTACCTGATGTCTGTCAGCTGATTGGTCCTCTGGTGTCCCCTACCTGATGTCTGTCAGCTGATTGGTCCTCTGGTGTCCCCTACCTGATGTCTGTCAGCTGATTGGTCCTCTGGTGTCCCCTACCTGATGTCTGTCAGCTGATTGGTCCTCTGGTGTCCCCTACCTGATGTCTGTCAGCTGATTGGTCCTCTGGTGTCTATCTATTGGTACCTGGTGTGCCTCCACTGTCCTTAGAGAGGCTTCCACCCTGGTTGCAGAACCCCAGCAGCAGTTTTTAATGACTGTAAAAATGCTGTGGAGGTTAAACGGTTGTGTGTTGAGGGGTCAGTGTTGAGCTGATGCCCTAACCAACCTA
>NC_082390.1:175000-227500 GCF_031168955.1 Gadus macrocephalus | reverse complement strand
ACATGAGGATAACTGAGTAAGGCCCCGTCCACACAAAGCCGAAACGGGCGAAACCGTTCCGGTTTCGATCTATCCGGTTTCGGAGTATCTCCGTAAAGACGGAGTCAAGCGAAACCGGGTAGATCTGTAGAAACGCTGTAGTACACATGCCAGGCCCATAAGGGGCGCTGCTTCTGCTACAGAAATCCAGAAGAAAATTAAATAAGAAGAAGAGGCGAGCATGCGCATAAAGGCTGCCCCCCGAACCACTAACAACACAAACAAACAGTCAGTCAACAGTCTCAATAAATAATGGCTTACCAACCCAACAAGGGACATGATCTGCTGCAGAACGATTACAAGCCTGTAGTCCGCCATCATCTTTGTTGTTGTGAGTTCTGAGACTCCGCGGGCTTAACAGTCATTGGCTAGAGGGTCGAGGGGTGTGGCGATGACGTCATGGTTTACGGTTTCAGTCGGTTTCAGGCGTCCACACGAATCCAAAACGAAACCGGGTAGATTTGAAACCACCTCCGAGGCTGGTTTCAGAAGTTTGCGGTTTCGGTCAGCGGGTTCGCCGGCTTCGTGTGGACGGAAGGCCGAACCGTACAAGACCTTTGCGGTTTCGCCATGAAATCGGCTTCGTGTGGACGGAAGGCCGAACCGTACAAGACCTTTGCGGTTTCGCCATGAAATCGGCTTCGTGTGGACGGGGCCTAAGTCAAACTCTACTTAACCACTCCCCCTACTCACTTCCACCAATGTAACGCGAACAGAACTGAGTAGGGGAGGGCGTAGCCCAACTAGTTTGTGAACGACCCAGAGAAACGCAACGCAAATTCAATGTGAACATGTATGAGGCTTTAATAAAATCCCGGACGATTTTGAAATTCTGCCACACATTTTTCGCCACACAAGTGTCTCAAAAAGAGTGCATGTCCGGGCAAAATAGAATGTCTGGTTACCCGACGTACGGGAAACCCATTTGATTCCTACCCTCCCACTGTTGAGTGTGGCGTGTGAGCGTGTGCATGGGTTGAATTGCGCGTGTCTCACGCCGAATGCGTGAGACTTGAGAGCCCTGTTACTGGTATATTATCCCGGATGTTGACAGTCGCAGTTCAGCAAAAGGGGTGTAGAAGAAGAAGGGGGCCGGATGTTGACAGTTACGGTTGTGGAACTGTGCAGCGCCGTATGACGAATGTATTAAATATGCAAATTTGATCGGACCGGACTGGAAAGTAAGTGACACAATTCACCCTGACACACACACACACACACACACACACACACACACACACACACACACACACACACACACACACACACACACACACACACACACACACACACGCACTGACACACACACACATGCACTGACACACACACACATGCACTGGCACACACACACACTAGGGTTGCCGCGGTATACGGTGTTACCGGTGTTACCGGTGTTACCGGTGTTGAGGCCAACACCGATTACTTGGTGTTGCTCACCAGCAACACCGATTATTTATTTATATTTTCAGTAATAAAAAACAAATTCAGTAAAAATGAATAATATAATTATAATTAAGAAAATTAAAATGTGTAGAATAGGCCACAGTTCTGCTCTGTGTGGGAGAATTGTCACGCCGAGAATTGACGTGCTTCCTTACAAGACCGGTAACCATAGCAACACCGGTAAACAAACCCCGCGAAGCCCAATCCCTACGTGAGCTCCCCGCGCTACGGCCATCCGGAGGCGCACAGAGCTTTTGGCCGTGATATTATGATATATAAAATTAGATTATACTATTATATATAGATCGTTATAAGACGCCGAGAATTGGCGCGCTGCCAGCCGCTGTCACCGAGTGTGAGAGGGAGTTGACGGAGAAGATGGCGGTTGACCTATAGTTTCAAAGTTAATACCGTTTATACCGGTAATACCGGTGTTGACACGAGCGTATTACTCGGTGTGAAAATGTCCACACCGCGGCAACCCTAACACACACACACACATGCACTGGCACATACACACACACACGCATACACTGACCTGTGTGTACCTGACGTGTGTGAAGTGTGTGTGGTTTTTTTGAGGTGTGTGTGACGTGAGTGTCTATGCTAAGGTGTGTGTATTAGTCTAACCCTAACCCTTTTTTCTGAGTTTTTCTGCACCAGGACCTGTGTGTGTGGCACTGTGTGCGTCTGACCTGTGTGTCTTCATAGTGGTGTGTGTATCTCCCTTCCAGGACTTCCTGCTAAAGGAGGAACACCGGGCACTGGAGTACAACCTGACCACCACAGAGCTGGAGCTCGACAACGTCTCTGCATCCTGGGACGAGGTGTGTTTGTGTGTGTAAATAACTTCACTCATCGCTACGTTAACCATATCGTTGGTTACCCTGGAAATCCAGAGTTCTCGCGAGAGCCCAATTTGAATTTGCTCAGCGAGTCACTCTGGGAACGAGCAAAATACTCACTCCCCGATTCCCCTGGCCCAGAACATTAACCAATCACATCGGTTTATCTGATATAGGTGGGCCGAAGGCGTAACTGTTTCAACAGTCTTATCTATTGGTTAGCTCCGCTAGTCTGGACACGTCACCCCTTCTATTCTTCTGATTGGTCGTAGGGTTATCTAATTGCGTGCAGTGATATTTTCAAATGCATGCTTGATCCGCCCCTCAAGTTCGGCCATTTTCATTGCTCGTTGCCAGACCCTACAGCTTTCTAGATGTGGGTCTGGACTTCCAGCCTAACCGTTGGTTGCTTCGGGAGACATTGATCTGGACAGAACCAGTATAGGTGAAGTCTAGCCGCGAGGGGAAGAGACCGAGATCTGCGTGGCCTTGTGGGTTAGGAACGGAAGTATCCTCCTGACGTTGTAGAACATGAAATGAGGTTGAGAGCCGGTCGTCCCCTGTCACACCCAGGTTCCTCCCTAACCGAGACACAGTCACCACATAGTGGTCAATATAACAGGCAAACAGATTAAAGAACCAGGGGACTTCTATTCCCATCGTGCTTCCCCAGATAATGGATTGATTTGTGGCTATCACCTGTGGAGAGCCATCTCATTGTAGTTCGACATTGTGCCCATAAACCTACCAGTGCACACAGGTGTGATTTATTGACCTCCCGATACCGTGATAAAAAGGAGCTTGCATCATTATGCTTTCGCTTTGCTGGGAAACTTCTTCATCTGCTTTTTAGATTGGGAATCCTGAACACCCGCTTATTCCTGGATGCCCTCCTTGTACACTGCTCTTCCTGGCAGCATATCGTTCTTAGAGTGGGTCAGGGGGTCTCCTTTCTTTACTGTTGACAGCACGCACGTCAGCTCATTTGAATGTGAATTACACGGGTCGACTCGTAGACGAACCACAGCAACCCCACTGACCCATAAAAAAGACTGTAGAGGTCAATAATTAACCAGCTCGTCATGACAGCTTCCTCTTTTCTCCAGTGGATAGACGTGTCAACCCATGATGTATAGGATTGTGGTGACAGATTGAATGGACAACACTGGGAAGCCTTTGGGAAGCCTCTTTAGGGCCTCAGAAGGACAACGGGAATGGGCTGTGTTACGCAATGCAGCATCTAGGTATTTAAAGTGGGATGAATCCCATTATTCACCCCTCACAAACAAACACAAAGTAAACCCACATACACACACTGAATCTTAGCCTAGTGAGGTCGATCTGAGAAATTTACTTTGAATGTATTCTTTATGTATTTACGGAATGTATTTTCTTTTTTAAAGGCATGTTGTTTTGTGCACAATATAACAGAATCGAAAGATGCATGAAACAAGTTGACAGACTTTGAATACTTTCAAAATGTTTGATAAAAAGTTCACCTGATTGCATTTCATTATGTGCTCTAGTGGTACTAACTCCTACTTTCTCCTCCTCTCCTCTTCCTCTCCTCCTCTCCTCCTCTTCCTCTCCTCCTCCTCTCCTCCTATTCCTCCTCTCCTCCTCTTCCTCTCCTCCTCTCCTATTCCTCTCCTCCTCTTCCTCTCCTCCTCCTCCTCTCCTCCTCCTCTCCTCCTCTTCCTCTCCTCCTCCTCTCCTCCTCTTCCTCTCCTGCTCCTCTTCCTCTCCTCTTCCTCTCCTCCTCTTCCTCTCCTCCTCTCCTCCTCTCCTCCTCTCCTCCTCTTCCTCTCCTCTTCCTCTCCTCCTTCAACAGGGCATCGGGGAACTGTTTGAGAAGATCAAGCAGGAGAACAAGGCCAGCGGGCCCCCCAACGGGGACGCGGGTCTCTTCTTCACCAACCTGTACGTCACGCCGGTGCTGAAGAACATCAGCCTGTACCTGGAGAAGGGCCAGATGCTGGCGGTGGCCGGCTCTACTGGATCAGGGAAGGTGGGTCCTGCAGCACAACCTCCCCAAGACTGAAGGGCTGATTATGGTCCCACGTTCCCCCAACGCAAGGGGGTCACGGACCCCTTAGGCCCTCGTGGACCCTCCTTGCGTCCACCACAAGGGCCGGACACACGCCTCCCGAAAATTGTAACGTTCCGTCGAGGCGACACCGCAGCGAGGGCTGTGATTGGTCCACTTTCTAAACCAGCAGAACCATAAACGTTCACGACTGCGTCGAAGCGTCTGCGTGGTCATTGCGTTGCGTGCACTTGGAACCATAATCAGCCCTTAATAGCAAAATACCTGATCTGATGCGAAAATGACGGGCAGAAGAGGTGTACTTTGGGAGGAGAGGTGTACTTTGTGTATGTATGTCTATGTGTATTTGCATATATGTGTGGGTGATTGTATTCGTATGTGTGCATGTGCGCCTGCATGTGCCCGTACATGCTTGTGCGTGTCTATGTGTGTGTGCGTCAGAGTGTGTGCGTGGACATTTCTTGGACTGACTTGCCCCTGGCTCTGGTTCCAGAGCTCTCTGCTCATGATGATCCTGGGAGAGCTGGTTCCGTCGGAAGGGAAGATCCGACACAGCGGGCGGATCTCCTTCTGCCCCCAGACATCCTGGATCATGCCCGGAACCATCCGTGACAACATCTTGTTTGGCCTGACCTATGACGAGCTCCGATACACCTCCATCATCAAGGCCTGTCAGCTGGAGGAGGTACTGACGTCACGTCCTGTCTGGGGCTTCACTGTTGTCCTGCTGGGGTAAACAAAAGCTGCATGTTTGTGTTCAGGGGTCTTAGGGGCAAGAGAGCTGAGTGGACAGAGGAATAATATGTGCAATAGGGGAGAGAGAGGGAGGGAGGGGGGGAGAATGAGACAGAAAGGACTGTGATCACATGGGAGAGAGAGAAAGAGAGAGGGATAGAGTCAGAGGGAGAGATGAAGAGAGAGAGAGAGTAGTAATTACAGGGATAGAGAAAGAGAGTTACAGTTTAAATAGATGAGAGAGAGCGAGAGAGAGCGAGAGAGAGAGAGAGAGGGAGAGAGGGAGAGGGAGAGAGAAATCTAGAGAGAGAGGGAGAGAGAGAGAGAGATTAGTACACAACAGGGCACTTTCTGCTGAGTCTCAGTGTTGAGTGATGGCTTCTTCTCGTTCCGACCTCCAGTGTGAGCTGGGGCGGACGGCCCCAGCTCACACTGGGGCCGTCTGCTGTTGCCATGGAGATGGAATATCATCTTGCCGGTTGCATTTCATGAACATGACAATGAGGGGGTTCCTGACTGACCGATGACGAGCGCTGGAACCCCTACAGTGAAGGGCCTACAGTGGACTGAGCCGGTCCTTTGGTTCAGTGCTTTCAACAGTTTGATCCACATTCAGAAGGAATTGTTTCGTATAAACACACACACACACACACATGTGTCATCTACGTCTATGTCTTCGCGATACTTCAATGAGGACAGCCCATCATCCGTGATCTGACGCGGGCGCAGACTAGTACAACCTCCCCCAGTGACGGCCTCCGTCTCCCCTTGGCGTCACTTCCAGCGTTTAGGCTAAACACCGGTCTGATGTCACAGCAAACAGCCCGCTCTGCGCTATTGAAAGGCTCCAACAAAACAACCACATGACACACCCTGACACGACATGAAGCAGGCCTCCAAGACCGAAAGAGGGCGATGATGAGGACTCCGCTTAACTTATGTAAACACCACTGCTGTCATGGTGTGCCATTGTGTGTAATGCAAATCATGGTCTATGGCACAATACACACAGTCAGTCATCATGAGTCACCAGTCATGTGGGGGGGGGGGGAGACCCAAACCAAAGGGACGCGTCTAGACCCACTACCATGAAGATCAGGTGCTCCTCCTACAAGGGGAATCACCACGGCAACCCCCTGGGGGGGGGCTAGGGGCGGACCTGGCAGTGATCCAGACCCCCCCCCCCCCCACACCTTGTTGAAACACCAGACAACACAGCCCTGGGTGGTCCCCCAACCCCCCCCAACTCTGTTCAAACCCCAAGTAAGCTGCTAGCCCCTAGCCGCTAGCTGCTAGCCTAGCTGGCTGGCTTTGTTCGGCTACTCGACTCCCAATATGCCTTTTACCAGCTGGCCATGGTGGCCGTTAAACACCCGTTAACTTAACTCCCTGTGGCCTGCCTGCAGGGGAGCGGAAGCGGCAGATAAGAAGGTAGGAGGTTTTGTGTTTCAAGGAATAAGATGGACACCTTTTGTGTTTAAAGGAATAAGGTAGACTTAATCCTTCACTTCATTCCTGCGCCATCTCCCTCAGTGTCCCGCTGAAGGTTTGGGTCACAGTATTGGTTGGCGGCGTCTCGTACTGTCCTGTTTGTTTTGATGTTCTGTCCTGTCTGTTGGCACACTAAACGTTCTGGCCTGGGTGAATTTGTTATTTGTTGTATTTGCCATGTTTTATCGTTCACATCTTTGTTTTACGTATTCATTTACTATTTGTCATTTTACTAAGGCTATAGAGTACCTTTAGCTGCAGAAGGATGGGTATACAAACAATAATGAATACAAACATAGCAAAACAAATATATGATATGACCCAACCATATTATCTATATACACAAATATATATGTTTTTAAAAAGAGTAACTGTCAGTTACTTTTACTTTAACTGTTAGACATCCAAATGTGAGGACCAGGTTCTGAGCACTTTTCAAGCTGCGCTGCAAGAGGAAAGCTTATGAAGTCCCAGTAGTTTAAGGGTACTTAACTTATGGTCCCAGTAGTTTAAGGGTACTTAACAGTTCCACAGCCACACTGCCTGCTGCTCCACTGAGGCTCACCATATGAAGTCAGGTCTTGGATATTGTAACATGTGGAACCTGCCCACGTCGAGGTCTCCTTTTCTGGGTCCTAGTGCCCTGAAGCAGATGTTGTCATTCCAAATATAAACAGTTTACAGTACTTGCAAGCAGCCAGTGTACAGGATATCTTATTTTGACCACATTAAACAGTGAACCAATACTCTGATAGCCACTTTCTTAATTATTTTACAGGGGCCTTATATCCAATAGATTTCAGTCTAATAAATACAATTCAAGAAGAAAGAGAATAGACACTTTTTCATCTTGATACATACGCAGCTCGTAACACTAATCACGGCCCCCTTTATGTGCCGCACCACGGGGAGACTGGACCAGTGAGGACCATGTACCCTGGAACATAGAAGCAGCAGACCATAATGAGTGTTATTATGGGGGACACCCGTGTGGGTTCTTGGCTGACGCAACATAATGAATCTGATATTTACATTGATTGTGTGTGTGTGTGTGTGTGTGTGTGTGTGTGTGTGTGTGTGTGTGTGTGTGTGTGTGTGTGTGTGTGTGTGTGTGTGTGTGTTTTCTACGACGATGCCTCTGAGAAAAGGGTCTATTAGTTAAAAATACGCTCCCAATCCAAGTATCCCAGCCGGTATTCCTATCACTCTGGAAGAGGGAGTGCGGTAGGCGGAGGCTTGTTTTGGGGGAGGTGACGCTACCCTCATGGCCTGTGGTATTAATGTTGGTGTCATGGTTACCCAATTATGACGGCCGTCTTGGCCCTGTGGTGCGTTTAGCGTCATCACAGTTACTGTTGTGATGACTACTTTGGTGTGGCGGTACGCCCACAGGGTCGTGGTTACCCTCCGTGAGATGGGCTGCCCACGCCCTGTGCTATCACGCCGGCATATTCACTGGAAACCACTTCCAGCCGTCCCTGTTCATTCAAAGGAAGATGCAAAACGCAATCGTTCCTTTTTGTCCCTCTGACAATGTTCATGGCAATCTAACAATTACAAAAATATAAGTATAACCGCAAGCGGGGTTAACGGGGTCCGAGCAAAATGAAAAGTCAAGAACACACTAATGGAAGATATCTAAATATGACATATAATTATGAAGGAAAGATGTTGATGTTCCCCTTAATGCCATACTTTGCCTCGGCTTTCAGGTGACTGGGCTGCAGAGCAATGGCCGAATGTCATGTTCAGCATTGTCTAATAGGGATTCGAACTCTCAACCTAAGAATCCCCAGTACACAGCATTATCCCGTTCAGCCACTGACATTCCTGAACTGCATGAAGCCTCATTCACAAGGTGAAAATGTCGGTTGATAAGCACACATCAAGAAAACTCCAAGCACACATTTCACAAGAGAATTAAGGGCTTTCTTAAAAGAGTATAGATCCGAAAATTTGCACTGTTAATGGTATCCACCTAATGGTAGCCTTAAGGTAGTTATACAATAACAAAATGGTCATATAGGCAAAATGGGTTGAGACTGTGGACGTTTGGCTTTTCTATGAAATTGTGGGAAAATTAAAAAAATGTAGGGCAGAAGACTAGGGTGAAAAAGATGCATCTGATTTTAGAGATTAATATTATGAAAGAATTTTGAGTCCAGGTCAGTCTGTTGAGGAAAAATAAGCCTAATTGATGATTATTTACAATAGCGCCACCTTTGGGTGCAGTACCATAAATGTGGATTTATGGGTAATGGGGGTTATTGGTAACCACACCTGAAAATGTCAAGAGTTTTCGACTTACGCTATAGGCTGCAGTATGTAACAGAAACAATAGGGGATGAAACCTTGGTGTAACCTTGGCAAAAAGATGGAAAGAAATCAGTGAATTTGTGAATCACAAAACATTTGTCTGCATCACAAGTCCTCAAGTCCTTGGTGCTGCCTGTGCTAGTCTGAGTCCTAATTTCAATATGTTTGTTTGAATGGGAGACTTTATAAGCCTGACTCTGCCCGCCTACGTACTTCTGCTCAATTTTCATTTCCCTTCAGTACTACTTCTTGGTTTGCGGTATAGTCGCCGGTTTTCTCTGGCCAAATTTTGCCGGGCCAATCAGTGAACAGAGTAGCTGAGAACGATGATGTTGAGGTGGTGAGTTAGTTTAAGTTGTAGTCAAACGTTAGCGATTGGTTATGGCAGAATCAGAGTGGCACCGGGCAGATCCAATCGTTTTAAACTCCATCAGACACCTGCAAGTGATTTATTTTTGTCAATGGAGATTGGCCAGACTCTGTGCAAATTAAAAGTACGAGAGTCTGGTAGGACCAGGCCAAGACTTGACCACGTTATCTCTGTATTGCTGCTTGTATTCCTCCCTCTCATCTAGTCTGGTAGGACCAGGCCAAGACTTGATGGGGAAATGGGATGGGCAAAATGATTATTTTCCGGGAACTAGTTCTTTCGGTTCAGTTCACTATAACGATTTGTTTGTTTGATTCGTTCGTTTTGATTCGTTCGTTACGTCAAATTACTGTCTGTCGGTGTCTGCCTGCCCCCCCGCCCCCCGCGAGACGGCCGTGAGCATAATTTAAACGACTTCTAGGCTCTAACCCCCGTGAAAATCGAGAAGATATACTATATAGTGTAACCGAACGTCCCACCAATATTTATACCACTTGCTTACTCTCTATATTTCATTCATGGTTTTACATTTATAATTTTATGTTACTTGACATTTAATTCTTCATTATTCAGGCATTACAGAACTTTCATGAATAAAAAATACGAACTGCAGTTTAATTTCTTTGTTTGTTCTTAAATTGACGTAGAATGGAGCAAAGACTCCTGGGATTGGGAAATGCGTTTATCCAATAAACAGATGGAGGTCAAGTCTATTTTCGAAAAAATGTAGGGGGATATATGAGTGGCCCCACGTCGAATGGTATGACCCAAGATACGTCAGACAGAGAAAGCGCGCATATTCGACGGTACTGCCTTGTCATTTGTTTACCCAGGTGCCATTGCAAAACCATTGCTACCTCTCATTGGCTGAATCTTTGAGAACGTTGTAGACTCAATCAATATATAAGTCGCGGGGAGACGAAGCTCTGTTCGTTTGTATATTTTATTTATGTGACCATATGTTTGGTTTATGTTAAAAAAAAAGAATCAAAGAACCAGTTCTTCTTGTTTTGGGGAACCAGTTATTGTCGTTCACGTTCGGGATTCGTTCGTTGTAACGAATCAGTCGCGACCGACACATCCCTATTGACCACGTTATCTCTGTATTGCTGCTTGTATTCCTCCCTCTCATCTAGTCTGGTAGGACCAGGCTAAGACTTGGTCACGTTATCTCTGTATTGCTGCTTGTATTCCTCCCTCTCATCAAGTCTTCTAGGACCAGGCTAAGACTTGGTCACGTTATCTCTGTATTGCTGCTTGTATTCCTCCCTCTCATCTAGTCTTCTAGGACCAGGCTAAGACTTGACCACGTTATCTCTGTACTGCTGCTTGTATTCCTCCCTCTCATCTAGTCTTCTTCCCTCTCTGGTCAGGACTTTGCGCTGCTCCCTGAGAAGGACAAGTCCCCGGTGGTGGAGGGCGGTGTCACACTTAGCGGGGGCCAAAGGGCCCGCATCGGCCTGGCCAGGTACCACCAGCCACACACCTGTCAGCATGCACTCTGTCCCGTCTTCGTTTAATGTGACTGCATCACCTTCTCTCACATGACAGCAGCTCGCGGATTCACTGTCTCTCCAGTTAGAACTACTCATGTTGATATCGCTGCGCTGTCTCTGTTGTAGAGACAACGCAGCGACGCTTCTACCCAAGCCCCCCAAAAAAATCTCAGTCTGCAACCTAAGCTCAGGTTCACAAAGAAAAAAAACATTGTCAATTGACGTCAGAACCCAAATCCTTGACCAATGAAGTCAACGGTCCAACTTTCTGCACATCTTCTTTCAGGAAGCACTATTAGAAAATAGCAGAGCGTGGCCGTTTCCCCTCGACTCTTGCTGAAGATGTGCTACTGAAACACAGCGTACCTCCGTGCTGACGCGTGGAACGCTCACCACTTATCTCACAGTATAAACTGATGAAGGCCTGAGGGGGGATCATATGAGTCACTGCTGTTAACGGTATCCAGTCATCCATTAATTGTACTTTACTAAAAATAGCCGGGGTGCATAAGCTTTCCAGTGTGCGTAGTCAAAGTCATAACAAGTGTCTGATGGATGACTTCTGCAATTGTCCCCGTTTAGATGCGGGTAACAAGGGACCTTAACTTGCTCACTAATTAACCAATTAATCAAAGTGAGGCTGTTGTTGGTGTGTTGACAAACATAAGCTATGAGAGTGTAGCGTCGACGATAATCCCACTTCCCATGTGTTGTTCTCTCTCTTAGCACACTGGGATGCTACACAGTATTGATCACCCCTCAATACAATAGATATCTCGTAGCCGCGGTTCTCCCTGATGTGTGTGAGCATCCGGCTGGTGCTTGTGGTGCTTTTTGCAACCACAGTAGATAGATGTTCTGGCTCGCCTGAATCCCTTGTAGATCATTAAAAAGGCGTGCATATCCATTTGTTAAAGTGTCCGGGATCTGCCTGATGGCTTCCTTCTCAGATGGGATTTAAGTGCCTCCATCATTCCTCATGATCTGATTTAAGCCACTCTCTTGGAAACCGCAGCACATGCTCATCTCTCTGTCTAACTTCCTCTATCTCTAACTCTGCAATCACTCTCTCCTTCAGGTAAGACAAATGAGCAAAAACAACAACTCCAATGTTGCCTAACAACTTGCCGCTTATGTGGGTTTTTGGTTCCAAAATGGCAGGCTTTACAGGTCATGATCGATCGCTCAGGGTCATGTGATCGGTTATGGATCGCAACTGTAATTGTTGCAGGGAGCGTCCGTGCGTAACTAAATGTATTGATCTGGGAACAGGGGTGACATAAGTGGGGTTAACTTTACAGATTGAACCTTGCAAAGTAAAGCTTTCATCACTCTGGGCCTACTCCAGCTGTTTCCGTTAGCACAAGGACACCATCAGTCACTTGGTCAAAAAGTCACTCAAATTACTATTTTCTTCTGTCCCCCTCTGTCTGTCATCATCTCTCTCATATGCTTTGTGTGTCTGTGTGTTTGTGTGTCTGTGCGTGCAAGCGTGTGTGCGTGCGTACACGTTTATGTGTGTGTGTGTGTGTGTGTGTGTGTGTGTGTGTGTGTCCCCCAGAGCCCTGTATAAAGACGCAGACCTTTACCTCCTTGACTCTCCTTTCACCCACCTGGACATCGTGACGGAGAAAGAGATCTTTGAAAAGTGTGTATTAGCAACAGAGAGTCTTTCATGTCTTGGGGGGGAGTGATAGTGTTTGAAGGTCAAGGACATAGGTTTTGTTGTACTTGACATGTTAAGGTTGCGCATGGTATAACTGTGTTATACTGTTAGGTTAGAGGGTCTAAAGATGTACAATGTACAATGCTGAAGTTGTATTGTTATTTTTCACAGTAGTATTTAGGTATTGGGACATTGTAAAAGCCAGCTTGTCTTTCTCTTCAGAGAGCCATAACCAGCTACACCCTTGATAACATTTCTCTATAGACAAAATATGAAACACATATGGGTTTGTGATGACAGAAGCTGGAGATCTGGCCACCTTGATGATGTCTCTTTGGATGTAACCCGGCGTAGAGTCTGCCTGTCCAACCGGTCCGCCCATGCCCCCCCACCCAGGTGCCTGTGCAGACTGATGGCCTCCAAGACCCGGGTGGTGGTCACCAGCAAGCTGGAGCACCTCAAGCGCGCCGACAAGATCCTCCTGCTCCACAACGGCGTGTGCTACTTCTACGGCACCTTCTCGGAGCTGCAGGCCCAGCGGCCCGACTTCAGCTCCCTGCTGCTCGGCCTGCAGGCCTACGACAAGATGACGGCCGAGCGGCGCAGCTCCGTCCTGACGGAGACGCTGCGCCGCGTGTCCGTGGACGAGACGGCCACCTTCCGCTCGCCCGACCCGCTGCGCCAGGCCTCCTTCCGCCAGCCCGGCCCCCCCCCGGCCGTGATCGGCGACGCCCACCACCCGGAGAAGCGCAAGCAGTCGCTCATCCTCAACCCCCTGGCGGCCGCGCGCAAGTTCTCCTTCATCGGGGGCTCACAGGGGCCGCCCGCCCCCCCGCAGGAGGACTCGCAGCACCAGCTCTCGGAGCGGAGGTTCTCGGTGGTGCCGGAGGACGACCAGGTGGAGGAGGGGCTCCCCAGGGGCAACATGTACCACAGCGGCCTGGAGCACCTGCACGGCCAGCGGCGCCAGTCGGTGCTCGCCTTCATCACCAGCGGCGGCGGCGGCGGCGGCGGGGGCGGCGGCGGCGGGGGCGGCGGCGGGGGACAGAACCAGCACCAGCGGCGCCACGCGCAGATGCAGTCCTCCTTCCGGCAGAAGCTGTCCGTCACGCCGGCGTGCCAGCTGGCGTCGGAGCTGGACATCTACGCCCGCCGCCTGTCCCTGGACAGCGTGTTCGACATCAGCGAGGACGTGGACGAAGAGGACATGGAGGTAGGGGGGCTTCCAGAGCACCAGAGACCAGAAGGCACCGCGAGATGAGATCAGATTAGTGTCGTGCTTTAGATAAAACAGGTTATTGCAAATATCATGTTGATTTGCATTTATTTTACCCAATCAAAAGCTCAAATATGCCTGAACTATGTTAAGTATGTTAATTGTCCCATGGGTAAAAACAAGGTTAATTTTATTTCTGATTTGTTCGACTAAAACCAGATGTTTCTCTACACAGCAATGTTTTGAGGATGAGCACGAAAACATTTTTGAAACGACCTCATGGAACACCTATCTACGCTACATCACCACCAACAGGAACCTGGTCTATGTCTTAATATTCATAGCTGTTGTCTTCATTATTGAGGTAAATACGATTTATATTTCATATTGATCCAACTTCATACTGTTGATTAGCTCCACTCTGAATGCACTGTGAAGTCGAGTGCTGTTTCTACAGTGCATATGTCTTCTCTCACTCTGCAGGTTGCAGGATCAGTCATAGGCATATTTCTCATCACTAAGTAAGTATAATGTTTCATTAGAGTACTCATTCATTCATTCATTCATCACTCATTCATACTGCGAAGAAGAAAATATATTGTTCGACTATTTACTCAAGCAACACACTGCTAGTAGTTTATTCTAATTTAATGTATCATCACTAAAGGGCTGATTATGGCCCCACGTTCCTCACTAAAGGCCTGGTTATGGCCCCACGTTCCTCACTAAAGGGCTGGTTATGGCCCCACATTCATCACTAAAGGGCTGGTTATGGCCCCACGTTCATCACTAAAGGGCTGGTTATGGCCCCACGTTCATCACTAAAGGGCTGATTATGGCCCCACGTTCATCACTAAAGGGCTGGTTATGGTCCCACGTTCCTCACTAAAGGCCTGGTTATGGCCCCACGTTCATCACTAAAGGGCTGGTTATGGCCCCACGTTCATCACTAAAGGCCTGATTATGGTCCCACGTTCATCACTAAAGGGCTGGTTATGGCCCCACGTTCATCACTAAAGGCCTGATTATGGCCCCACGTTCATCACTAAAGGCCTGGTTATGGTCCTACGTTCCCCCAACGCAGGGGGGTCACGGACCCTTTAGGTCCTTGCGTCCACCCCAAGGGCCGGACGTGCACCTCCCAAATATTGTAACCTTCTGTTGAGGCGACACAGCAGCGAGGGCTGTGATTGGTCCGCTCACTAAAGCCCGGCGCAGAACCATAAAGGTTCACGACTGCGTTGAAAGCGGCTGCTTGAAGGTGGAACCATAAGCAGCCTTATTCCACGGCTCTTCACCCTGCTGTGGAGCGCTCCGGTCTCTTCATGGGCCTTCACAGCCTCCGGCACTGAATCATTTTAGATGGCCGCTGTCAAGGAGTGGAGGTAGTCCGATAACTTCAACACCAGCGTACTCAGTTGCTAAGCAACGTCAACGTCTTTGGCAGACTATTTTCTCTGCTGATCAACACTACGAATGCTGGTAACAAATAAATGATCCCTTACTTAACACCCCCCTCCCTTCCCCTCATCCAAGAGAGATCTGGAGGAGCGAGGCCAACCCCAACTCCCCCAGCTACATCGCGGAGCACGCCAACATGACCGTCTCCAAGCCCACCCACCTGGCGGTCATCGTCACGCCCACCAGCGCCTACTACATCATCTACATCTACGTGGCCACGTCGGAGAGCGTGCTGGCCCTGGGCTTCTTCAGGGGCCTCCCCCTGGTGCACACGCTGCTCACCGTCTCCAAGAGGCTCCACGAGAAGATGCTCAGCGCTGTGCTGCGAGCCAACATCGCCACGCTCAACACCATGAAGACCGGTGAGGCCCCCGCTGTGATGTTAGGCCCCGCTGTGATGTTAGGCCCCGCTGTGATGTTAGGCCCCGCTGTGATGTTAGGCCCCGCTCTGATGTTAGGCCCCGCTGTGATGTTAGGCCCCGCTGTGATGTTAGGCCCCGCTCTGATGTTAGGCCCCGCTGTGATGTTAGGCCCCGCTGTGATGTTAGGCCCCGCTGTGATGTTAGGCCCCGCTGTGATGTTAGGCCCCGCTGTGATGTTAGGCCCCGCTCTGATGTTAGGCCCCGCTGTGATGTTAGGCCCCGCTCTGATGTTAGGCCCCGCTGTGATGTTAGGCCCCGCTGTGATGTTAGGCCCCGCTCTGATGTTAGGCCCCGCTGTGATGTTAGGCCCCGCTGTGATGTTAGGCCCCGCTGTGATGTTAGGCCCCGCTCTGATGTTAGGCCCCGCTCTGATGTTAGGCCCCGCTCCTAGGTTAGGGCCCTGCTCTGATGTTAGGCCCCGCTGTGATGTTAGGCCCCGCTGTGATGTTAGGCCCCGCTGTGATGTTAGGCCCCGCTGTGATGTTAGGCCCCGCTCTGATGTTAGGCCCCGCTGTGATGTTAGGCCCCGCTCTGATGTTAGGCCCCGCTCTGATGTTAGGCCCCGCTCTGATGTTAGGCCCCGCTCTGATGTTAGGCCCCGCTCCTAGGTTAGGGCCCTGCTCTGATGTTAGGCCCCGCTCTGATGTTAGGCCCCGCTGTGATGTTAAGCCCCGCTCTGATGTTAGGCCCCGCTCTGATGTTAGGCCCCGCTCTGATGTTAGGCCCCGCTCTGATGTTAGGCCCCGCTCTGATGTTAGGCCCCGCTGTGATGTTAGGCCCCGCTCTGATGCTGGGGCCCCGCTCTGATGTTAGGGCCCCGCTCCTCCTAGGTTAGGCCCCTCCTCCTAGGTTAGGCCCTCCTCCTAGGTTAGGCCCCACCTCCTAGGTTAGGCCCTCCTCCTAGGTTAGGCCCGCTCCTCCTAGGTTAGGCCCCGCTCCTCCTAGGTTAGGCCCCGCTCCTCCTAGGTTAGGCCCCGCTCCGAGGTTAGGATGATATTATGAATAGACTGCGTCGGGTTCTCCGACGTCTCTCGTACTTCCACAACAACTCAACTTCCTCATACACGACCAAAGTCGCGTGATAAAACGTCACACCAAACTGTGGCGTTTGGTGTGAAGGCACAGTAGAGCGTCGAGGGAAGAGCCGCCGACGGTCACTCTGCCCCCCCCCGTCTCACTGAACCCGTCAGACAGCGAGGGCTGCTTTATCTATGCTGCTGCAGAGTCCGAGCAAATCACGTAGATAATAATAATAATAATGGATCGAATTTATATAGCGCTTTTTTGGTCACTCAAAGACGCTTTACAAAGAATAACAAGAAAACCAAATACAGATAAATTCAAAATAAAAATCAGGTTTTGAATTGTGTCAGGTGTGGTATGTGTGGGGGGAGGGAGTAGATCTACGTAGTCTTGAAGTTAGTTTCCTCATGATAGAATACGTGTAAAAAAAAGTAGTATATTGTACCTTTAATTACAGTATGTCTTAACTATCCTCAATATACCTTTTTGTTGTAAGTGTATGTGCTAAAAGCGGCCTCTTGTAATGTGTGTGCGGTGTTCTAGAGGTCTAATGATTGTTTTGGGCCCGGCACAGGTCGGATCATGAACAGATTCACCAAGGACATGGCCACTATAGACGACATGCTGCCTCTGGTTCTCTTTGACCTCATACAGGTAGGCTGGGCCTCATGCACATACACGTCTTATCCTGGTGTTCTAAACAATAGACAGTGCTCATGACTCAATTCATCTGAATTGAATTCAAGGAGTGGTGTGAATCTCAGATTTAAATACATTCATCTGACCGAAAAAACTAAATCAATAACTAAAGACAATAAAAATCCCAAGTTATTACATATTTTTCACCAATACTTACAGTGCATTACACATCTATGGAGCCGAATCACCGTGGAGCCGATGAACTGATCGGCTCCACGGGAGCAGCATGGGTTAAGGCCACTGATATGTTATTGTTTACAATAAATACAATACTTCAAATGTAGATAGTCCTACTGCACCAAAGAGTAAAGCTACATATCCAATGAGAAAAATACAGTTATAATAACCTCCCTAAAGCCATCCAATAACATTAGCCAAAAAGGGACTGGTTTATCTGATTAATGTCTGACAAATTTACGCTAAATGTGTGACCCTTCTGACTGCAACGCGTCTCTCTCTCTCTCTCTCTCTCTCTCTCTCTCTCTCTCTCTCTCTCTCTCTCTCTCTCTCTCTCTCTCTCTCTCTCTCTCTCTCTCTCTCTCTCTCTCTCTCTCTCTCTCTCTCTCTCTCTCTCTCTCTCTCTCTCTCTCTAGTTGAGCATAATCGTGTTGGGAGCTATATTCACCGTGTCCATCATAAGGCCCTACATCTTCATCGCAGTCATCCCTTTGGGCGCCATCTTCGTCTTCCTCCGGAAGTACTTCTTACGAACTGGACAGCAACTCAAACTGCTTGAGGCCGAAGGTAAGACTATTTGCGTGCGTGTGTGTGTGTGCGTGCGTTCGTGCAAGTGTGCGTGCGTGTCCCTTAGATCGGTTCCTCCATGCAGGAATAAAAAATATTCTATGAATGCAGGAAGTTGGGGAATAAAAGAAAAGATCCAAACGTCAGAGTCGCCCCCGCCCAGCCATCAGCAGGCAGACCTACCGGCGACTGTCACCATAGCGACCTGTGGTGATGGGGTCAGAGGTCAGAGGGCTGCCACACCCATTAGGGGACGGCTCCCTGAGTCTGCCGGCCGAGTCAAGCTGAGTCAAGAGTCCCCAGAAACACCAGGTTTACTTTTGCTGGTGTACCTTTTGTGCCAGAGTGAAGCGGAGAGGAAGAGAGCGGGTCATCTGTGCAGACCCTGCTGACAGACATGACAGGGTGTTGTCGTAGATATCGGCCCAGCTCAACGCCATCCCCCTCAGGGCAACGTCACCGACTCTGCCAGGCCCTGCTCTGCCCGGGACCGGGTCAGAGAGGGTGACCCGATCTGGGACTTCCTTCAGCTCCATCCTGGACTCTCCTCTACAAAGAGAGAGAGGGGAATGTGTGTCACACATTGTCTGTGCACAAAGGACAGGGCAGAATGTCACATGCTCTGCTCACCACTGGCTCCTGCCCATAGCAAACACTTGTGAAGTGGAATTGTGTGTCAATGTGAAATCATGTAGTGGGACACCGTGGGTTGGGTCCTTTGAAGACTGAAGGAGGGAGGATATTCCGAGAAGCACAGGGAAGTACGATTCATTTGCAATTAGTGAGGAGCTGTTTAATGAGAAATAGTTTAAATCTGAGAAGATAATTCAATAGAGTGAGAGAGAAACAACGCTGAAATCTCCACCCTTAAGTGTTTGCCTTGTCTCACTAGGGCTTGGTGATTTGGCCTTAAATAAAAACTCTGATTTCTTCGAACCAAACCCGATTATCATTTTAATCGAGTTGTTTATTAAGTGAAAAAAATAAATAAGAATTAAGTTTGGATTTGTTTTGATGAATAACAATGATTAACAGAAGCACAATAAATAACACACTTCTCCCCCTCTGCTGGTGCCTCAGTTTGAGACGTTTGAATAGAGATGCTGTGCTGCTGCTTACGGTTGCCACAGACTTTAAGCAAACTCTACACACTCACATCTTTCAGTGCATGCTGGCATGTTGATATTAACCAATTTTTTTATACCATTTCTTCGAATTACGATTAAAAATCTAATAATCACCCGGCTCTACGTCAAACTAGGTTGCAAATGTTTTTGCTTTGATGGCCCTGAATTTAAGGTCTTTCAATTTCTTCTCTCAATTTCAACATTAAGTTGAATTGTATAAACTAAATGTAATTCTCCTCAAACCTGCTTTAATGCTACCGCTCTTAGTAAACCTGCTTTAATGCTACCGCTCTTAGTAAACCTGCTTTAATGCTACCGCTCTAGTAAACCTGCTTTAATGCTACCGCTCTTAGTAAACCTGCTTTAATGCTACCGCTCTTAGTAAACCTGCTTTAATGCTACCGCTCTTAGTAAACCTGCTTTAATGCTACCGCTCTTAGTAAACCTGCTTTAATGCTACCGCTCTTAGTAAACCTGCTTTAATGCTACCGCTCTTAGTAAACCTGCTTTAATGCTACCGCTCTTAGTAAACCTGCTTTAATGCTACCGCTCTTAGTAAACCTGCTTTAATGCTACCGCTCTTAGTAAACCTGCTTTAATGCTACCGCTCTTAGTAAACCTGCTTTAATGCTACCGCTCTTAGTAAACCTGCTTTAATGCTACCGCTCTTAGTAAACCTGCTTTAATGCTACCGCTCTTAGTAAACCTGCTTTAATGCTACCGCTCTTAGTAAACCTGCTTTAATGCTACCGCTCTTAGTAAACCTGCTTTAATGCTACCGCTCTTAGTAAACCTGCTTTAATGCTACCGCTCTTAGTAAACCTGCTTTAATGCTACCGCTCTTAGTAAACCTGCTTTAATGCTACCGCTCTTAGTAAACCTGCTTTAATGCTACCGCTCTTAGTAAACCTGCTTTAATGCTACCGCTCTAGTAAACATGACGGCTACTGCCCCAACAGCTAACAGCTGAGGTTCAGCCGTCACCGTTTAGCCCCAGGAGCTCCTCGGTGACCCTCTCTCGCCCCCCGCTCTCTCTGCAGCACGGAGCCCCATCTTCTCCCACCTCATCATCTCTCTGAAGGGCCTGTGGACCATCCGTGCGTTCGGGCGGCAGGCGTACTTCGAGACCCTGTTCCACAAGGCCCTGAACACGCACACCGCCGCCTGGTTCCACTACCTGGCCACGCTGCGCTGGTTCCTCTTCCGCTGCGACGCCATCTTTGTCTTCTTCTTCACCGCCGCCGCCTTCATCGCCGTGGGAACCAACCGTGAGTGCTGGAGGCGACGGGAGGGAGGGGGATGTGCGGGGAGATAAACGTTAACACACGCAGTAGAAACGCGCGCACAAACAAGCAAGCGGATGAACACACATCACATGGACGTATACAACACTTAGGAAGCGCACGCGCACACGCACACGCTGGACCTCTGACGCAGTGGTAATGGAGTGTGTGATTGGAGCAGATTAGGAGCAATTTGTCAGGCAATGGCTTCTTAATAGAGCTGATCTGAACACTTAAATACCTTCATGACATGAGCCGTGTGTGTGTGCATGAGCGTGTGTTAGTTGGCTATTTCTGTTAAATGAGCATGTTTGTTTGGGTATTTGGCTCTATGGTTGCAATAGTGTGTGTGTGTGTGTGTGTGTGTGTGTGTGTGTGTGTGTGTGTGTGTGTGTGTGTGTGTGTGTGTGTGTGTGTGTGTGTGTGTGTGTGTGTGTGTGTGTGTGTGTGTGTGTGTGTCCCAGAGGATAAGCCAGGGGACATTGGCATCATCGTGGCTCTGGCCATGCTCATCCTGGGGACCTTCCAGTGGGCGGTCATCACCAGCATCACCGTGGACGGTCTGGTAGTTACACGCACATACACACCCGACACAAACACCAAAAGCATACACACAGAACCAGTAACACATTTATGCATGGACAATATAAGCACCCACGCAAATATCATTGCATGTGACTGAATGTCTACCCTGTCATGCATGCACACACAAGTATCAGGAGCCCAACGCGGTTGGGGGACAGCGTGTGAGCTCTGCTTAAGAGCCAGTGGACCTTCGCTAGCAGATGGCTCTCCACAGTGTTGAAGGAACGACCGCTAAACACAACAACTCGTGCTGACGTCGTTCGGCTGATTTGTTTGGGAACGGCAGGCATGAGAACCAAGTACAACAGTTGGGTCAGCAGAACGGCTCTACATATGGCACTCTGGTGTGCTTTCAATTAGTCTGGCATCTGAGCTCCCATATTCGTCCGTCCCTTCATTCATCTTTTTAGGGCTGACCTCCACATATCACATATCACACCACACGTAATGGTGTTCTGCCGTGTTGAATGGTGCCGCATGAATGGTGCATTCACATGTATTTGAAATTTGGAATGCGTCATCAGACAGAACGGAGCTCTCCTCAGCGGCTGGCCTGTGGAGACTAGCCGCTGTTTGATTTCCTAGATGTATTATAATAATTATGGTTTATAATATAAAGCCCAAAGTCAAAGTTTATTGTCATTTGTGCAGATAACGGAGGGTCATTCTCTGCATTGAAATTCTTCTTGACCTGGCAGTCAAACAATATGTAGGAGGCATGCATCCGTCGTTCCATCCCTCCACCCAATCATCGATCATCAATCAATCATCCCTTCTCCCCCATTGGTCCAAGCCCCCGTCCATCCATTCATCAGATCCATTCACTACGTATACATTCCTCCACCCAACCAGAGCGGTGTTCAGAATCACTCACTGTCTGACCCAGCTTATCACCCAGCTGGACACTGTTTAACACACACACACACAACACATGTACACACACGCAAACACGCATGCAGTCACACACACACAGGCAATTAAATTCAAACTCCAGTAAAGTATCAACCACAATAACGTGGATTAACCCCACAGAACACATTGCACGACTTTAAGCATTAAAATATCATAAGTTGAAAGAGCAGACGTACATGTATCTGGGCAGTAACACGCATTCACAAACACACACACACACGCACACAAACCTTACACCTACAGATAACAAAACATAAATAAGACACACAAAAACACCCGCACTCACATTCACAGACACTTCGAAACCACGCACACACAATCAAGCTCACAATCAAGTACACACAATCAAGCACACAATCCTCAAACATGCCAGCTCATTTTCTATTTGGTGTCCCCCCCCCTCAAGATGCGGTCCGTGGACCGGGTGTTCAAGTTCATCGACCTGCCGTCGGAGGACAGCCACCAGGGCCGAGGGGGGCAGGACCTGGTCATCGACAACCCCCACGCGGACGGCCTCTGGCCCAGCCGCGGGCACATGGAGGTGCAGGGGCTGACGGCCAAGTACACGGAGACCGGGCGCGCCGTGCTCAGCAACGTGTCCTTCAGCGTGGACGGGGGGCAGAGTGTGAGTCTTGGAGGGCTGGACCATTCGTCCAAAGCACCATGGGATACAACAGCATTTATTTATTTTCCGTGATTTGTTATTGACTTGAAATCAGTAAGATTTATATATTTTTTTCTTTACAATTCAAAAAGAAAAGAGCAATTTATATGTTAACTGCTTCCAATGTTGTGTTGGTCATACTATAGGATGATTTATTGCTTTTTTAGTGAATAATGCATAACATAAGGAACTTATTAAACTAAATAAATCACAATCGCAATATTGGTCCAAATAATCGCAATTAGATATTAATTTTTATTTTTTTAACCTTTATTTTACCAGGAATAATCCCATTGAGATTCAGTATCTATTTTACAAGGGAGTCCTGGCCAACACAGCAGATTATTTCCCCAATCGTTCAGCCCTAATCTCTGGGCTTCTTTACACTGCCAAGCTGGTTCGGTCGCGGCTTGGCACGCCTGGTGATTTCACTGCCCTGCCCTGTAAAAGGTTAGGGTTAGGGTTAGGGTTGACCCTAACCCTTTACACTGCCCAGCCGGTTCGGTCGCGGCTTGGCACGCCTGGTGATTTCACTGCCCTGCCCTGTAAAAGGTTAGGGTTAGGGTTAGGGTTAGGGTTAACCCTAACCCTTTACACTGCCAAGCCGGTTCGGTCGCGGCTTGGCAGTGTAAAGGGTTAGGGTTAACCCTAACCCTTTACACTGCCCTGCCTGTGTAAAAACCGAGGGGGTCAAATCCCCTGTCGTCACTGGGCGGGCTTTCTTGGTTCACTGGAGAAGGCGGGGCTACGCACGGAGAGGAGAACCCTTTAGAATAATTTGAATACTACGAATGTTTTTAATTACTTTCATGATGACTAAGAGATATGAGACTTGCATGCAACAATGAGTATACATCTGAGTGTAGGCTAAAAATTAACTATTTCCAAGTGCAAAACGCCAACATATTCTTTATTTTGCTGACCACTCGTTTTTTAGGATGGGTGTTTTTCTTTTCGAGGATAAAAAACGCCCCCTGGAACTGCAGAGCCGTCTAATCGCATTTACATCAGAATGAAACCGCCAATGTGTGTAGGGTCCGGGAGGGTAAATTGGGGTGCAAGCTCAAGCCGGTGATTTACCTTGGGCAGTGTAAACGTGCGGCCCATGGTGGGAAAAAGGTGTGCATAAGACAGGCATATTTGGCAGTGTAAAAACGTTCTCTCTCTCTTTCTCTCTCTTTTTCCTTCTTTCTTTCTTTCTTTCTATCTCTTTCTCTCTCTTTCTTTCTCTCTTTTTCCTTTTTTCTTTCCATCTTTCTCCCTCTCTTTCTTTCTCTCGCTCTCTCTCTCTCTTTCTTTCTCTCGCTCTCTCTCAATCCACGACCTCCAAGGCGATTCGACAACCTACGAAGCCGCCTTCCCAGCTTATTGGCAGTCTTTACTTTAGTGGGTAAAATGGAGGTGAAGGTCAGCATCGAGAGATATAGGCACGGAGCGCGTAGGGAATCGCTTTAGAAGGACGATTGGAACGCAGTCCAATCGTTAGACTGGACACTTAGCAATCATTGTATTAGCACTTGTTGTGTTGCAAGCGACCCAACCCCACTTAGTGAAAAGCCATCTTCTTGAATAGCAAATGTATCCTTTTTACAATAACTGATATTATGAAATGTGTGTGTGTCTGTGTGTGTCTCTGTGTGTGTGTCTTTGTGTGTGTGTCTCTGTGTGTGTGTGTGTGTCTCTCTCTGTCTCTGTGTTTGTGTGTGTGTGTGTCTCTGTGTGTGTGTGTCTGTGTGTGTGTGTGTGTGTGTCTGTTTGTGTCTCTCTGTGTGTGTGTGTCTCTCTCTCTGTGTCTCTTTGTCTGTGTGTGTCTGTGTGTGTCTCTCTCTCTGTGTGTGTCTCTCTCTCTCTCTGTGTCTGTGTGTGTGTGTGTGTGTGTGTGTGTGTCTCTCTCTGTGTGTGTCTCTCTCTCTGTGTCTCTGTGTGTGTGTGTGTGTGTGTGTGTGTGTGTGTGTGTGTGTGTGTGTCTCTCTCTCTCTGTGTCTGTGTGTGTCTCTCTCTCTCTGTGTCTCTGTGTGTGTGTGTGTGTGTCTCTCTCTTTCTGTGTGTGTCTCTCTCTCTCTCTGTGTGTCTCTGTGTGTGTGTGTGTGTGTGTGTCTCTGTGTGTGTCTCTCTCTCTCTGTGGGTGTGTGTAGGTGGGTCTCCTGGGTAGGACCGGCTCTGGGAAGAGCACGCTGCTGTCCGCTCTGCTGCGGCTGGCGTCCACCGACGGGGAGATCTCTGTGGACGGGGTCTCCTGGAGCTCCGTGTCCCTGCACACCTGGAGGAAGGCCTTCGGGGTGGTGCCGCAGGTACGTCGCCCTGCCACTAGGGGCACAGTGGAGCCGTCTAATCGGGTTTCAGATGAATAATCCCAGGTCTGTCATGTTAAGCGCTGGGCATCTGTGCCCTCAGCTGAATGGTTTTGATCTCAGATGGATCGGTAAACTGTAGCCCCAGTCGTTAAAGACCAGGCAAGAGTCACTTACCGTTTTGGGGTTGCATCGTTGATAGGATGCAGTTCTGGGCAGTACGTGTTTCATTGTGTTTGTGGATCTATACTATGGAGGGAAACACGGCAGTACATCATACAATATCAACTGATGTCAACAACTGAACGGAGAAATAAATCCCAGCTCGGTGATACGTCTCAACGTATTAAAACATGGCTAAACTGTTTCTACACAGAGCGTATGTGCACTTGTCTAGACTAGAGGCCAACCTGCACTAGTTGTAATTGTCCTTTCTGGTCGGGTGGCTGAAAGCGAAGGGAAGTCTTGCAGCCGTTTTTACCTTACCTTCCTCCTGCTTTGTGCAGAAAGTCTTCATCCTGACCGGAACGTTCCGAATGAACCTGGACCCCCACGGGCGCTACAGCGATGAGGAGCTGTGGAAGGTGGCAGAGGAGGTGAGCTTCACTTGACAGCCATCCACCTGACTGTTTGTCTGTTTCACTACAAAGCTACTGGCTTTTAGTCGGCTTGATGTCAGATTCAACATTATCAAAGCCGATAATGTAATATTAAACTAAGGTTTCCGTTGTTTCAAAACGTGAGACAAGTCAATGCTCCACTCTGACCCCTTCTGGTGAAGAAAGGTTTCACAGCAGCAACTTTAATGCTTTGATTGATAAACTTCCGCTTCATCAATGGTTTTCTGTATGAAGCATATGCTATTGTGATTTATACTGTCTGACGTCAGCATTACAATCATTAGGTAGAGTTGCAAATTCCAGGTTTACGCAAAATAAGTATGTTAAGTTAACCACCATAAACCACCCTATTTTGTCAATTGCAAAACCAGAAATACAACAAATTATTTGTGTTTTTTGTGTGACCCACTGTGAGGGTTCAAATACTGATTTCAGGCTTTGGTATGTGTGCGTGTGTGTCTGTGTCTCCGTCTGTGTCTCTCTGTCGGTCTGTCTCCGTCCGTCCGTCCGTCCGTCTGTCTGTCTCTCTGTCTCTCTGTGTGTGTCCGTCCTAGGTGGGTCTTAAGTCTGTGATCGAGCAGTTCCCAGACCGGCTGGACTTCCAGCTGGCGGACGGGGGCAGTGTCCTGAGCAACGGCCACAAGCAGCTCATGTGTCTGGCCCGCTCCGTCCTGAGCCGCGCCCGCATCCTGCTGCTGGACGAGCCCTCCGCCTACCTGGACCCCATGTCAGTGGCCCCACGCACACACACACACACAGACAGACTCTCACACACACACACACACACACTCTCACACACACACACACAAACACAGATTCACACACACACAAACCCACAGACTCACACACACACACACACACACACACAGATACGTGCACAGACACACACAATCATGCATATAGACACACCTACATGCATACAAACACACAGATATGCACCCCGCACACACACACACACACACATGCATTCAGACACACTTGCATGCATGCATACAAACTCACACAGATACGCACACAGATACACACATTCATGCATAGAGAAACATACGTTCAAACATGCATAAAGACACAGACACACACACACACACACACACACTCACACACACACACACACACATACATGCAAACACACACACACACACACAGATACGCACACACGCATGCGCACTCACACAGATACGCACACACACACAGATACACACACACACACACACACACACACACACACAGGCATACAAACATTCATGCATACAGACACATACATTCACACACACTCATAAAGACACACACAGATATGCACATAAGCACAGACACACACGTACATCTGCAAAGACACACATTTACACACAGGCACACATACACCTGCACACTTGAAACTAAAAACACATCCAGACAGAGCAACAAGAGATAACCTTGATACTCTGCCCTGTCACTCAAACACACAAACAATATCCCCCCGTCTTCACACTACACAAAAGAGAAGATCAAAACAGAACAATTCTAAAGCAATAGTGTGTGTGTGTGTGTGTGTGTGTGTGTGTGTGTGTGTGTGTGTGTGTGTGTGTGTGTGTGTGTGTGTGTGTGTGTGTGTGTGTGTGTAGAACCCTGCAGGTCCTGAGGAAGATCCTGAAGCAGTCCTTCTCCAGCTGTACTGTCATCATGTCAGAACACCGAGTGGAGCCCCTGTTGGAGTGCCAGTCCTTCCTGGTAACCCCCACCTCCACCTCCACCCCCACCTCCACCCCCCCACCCCCACCCCCCACCTCCACCCCCCCACCTCCACCTCCACCCCCACCCCCACCCCCACCCCCCCACCTCCACCCCCCACCCCCCCACCTCCACCCCCACCTCCCACCTCCACCCCCACCCTCCTCCTCCCCCCACCCACCTCCTCCACCCCCCCACCTCCACCCTCCACCTCCACCCCCAGCTCGACACCCACCCACCTCCTCCTCCCCCCACCTCCACCTCCACCCCCCACCTCCACCCTCCTCCCACCCCCACCCTCCTCCCACCCCCACCTCCACCCCCCCACCTCCACCCCTCCACCTCCCCACCCCCACCCCCCACCTCCACCCCCCCACCTCCACCTCCACCCTCCTCCCACCCCCACCTCCACCCCCCCACCTCCACCCCCACCCTCCTCCCACCCCCACCTCCACCCTCCACCTCCACCCCCCACCTCCACCTCCTCCCCCCACCCCCCACCTCCACCTCCACCCACACACTCAAACACGCACGAATGGCAGTGCTCCTTCCATCCCATAATGCCCTCAGCAGAACGTGACAGGCTGGGCGCCCCTATACTGTTCAGTTTGATGTGCCCACTCTGTGACATCATTGAACGGGCTGGGGGTGCCCTGGCTGGGGGTGCCCGGCTGGGGGTGCCTGGGCTGGGGGTGCCCGGCTGGGGGTGCCTGGGCTGGGGGTGCCCGGGCTGGGGGTGCCTGGGCTGGGGGTGCCTGGGCTGGGGGTGCCCGGGCTGGGGGTGCCCGGTGCGGGGCTCCTCCCCGGTCCACACTCACTGTGATGTCCCTGACCCCCCTCCAGATGATGGAGGGCACCTCTCTGAAGCGCTACGAGTCCATCCAGAAGCTGCTGAACGAGACCAGCCACCTGAAGCAGGCCATGAGCCCGGCCGACCTGCGCCTCTTCCCCGCCCTGCAGCGGCTCAACTCCAAGCGAGTGGCTCCCCAGGGGGCCAAGATCAGTGCCCTGCAGGAGGAGGCCGAGGACGACGTCCAGGACACCCGGCTCTGAGACACCGCGCACGCTCACGCTCACGCTCACGCACACACACACACACACACACACACACACACACAGAGGCGTAGGCGCAAATAGCGTGTTTCACATTTTCATGTACGATTTGTGGATCAACAGTTTGGAATGACAGAGCTACAAACAGACGGTAACGCCGTGCACGGGCCTGTGAGTCTTAGACGCGTCTCTAAAGTGTAATTCCGGCGAGAATTGAACCCAGGGTCTTTTCGGCATGACCCATTAAATAAGCCCTCCAGATAATCGATTATAGAGCTTGCCCAAAGTTGCCCGGAGCAATTTAACAGCCCAAATGGCTTCCATGTTATTGGCTTGGGGCACCGCGAACGCTTCCATGTTATTGGCTTGGGGCACCGCGAACGCTTCCAAATCTGCATTTTTTTTACCAATAATATTTCTCTAAATTGCGCTTAGCATGACTAGGGTCCCTACACATAAAACGAAGCATCCGCAACCTCGTTAGCGTACCGGGAGTTTATTAAAAAAGACTAGTTTTCCAAGTCTGTGCCTTACCAGTCGGTCCATGTTTCCAGGAAGTCTACACAGATCGATTACCAGCTACCGTAGATAACATAATAGATGCGCCAACAAATTTTAGACATTTGGGATGTTATATTGCTCCGGGCAACTTTGGGCAAGCTCTGACCTCGATTATCAACGAGTGTGTCTGGAGGGCTTATGTTATCGGTCTTCATGCTGAAAAAGACCCTGGGTGAAATTTTTCAAGTACAGGGGGCTTTGTGAAAACTTTAGGAAATAGCTTTGCAGCTTAATGCAATGCCATTGCACAGTGTGTGTTTGTGTGGGTCTCAGTGTTTGTATCTATCGAAGCCTTCCATCCCATAATGCACTCTGCAGAAAATATCTGGTTGTGCACCTCTCCCCTACTCAGTGTGATGTGAACTTTAGACATTTTGAAGGGTTTCTACGCAAATGAATGGGGTTTAATCTATTTTTATATTAGCTGGTGTTTATACTGTTATTTCTGAAAAACCCGAATCGTGTGTGAACCAGAGCTGCCTTACCATATCAGATTGGACTATAGTGGGACAGATTCTGATCAATATATCGTTTTACTGCAGCATTACCTTTCCCTTCATGAGGTTACATCGTCTTCCAGCCGATAGGGGGAATAATACATATTGTGGTACACTCTTAAAGGGGACATTATACCACCAGGTGTGAGTGGGATTAGCCTTTACAAGCCGTTTTGAAAATGTGCAGCTTCTGACATCACAGGTGGGTGTGTCCACCTAGATCAGGGGTTCTCAAAGTTTTGACAACTGAGGGCCAATTTAGGAACCCAAAATTTGACTGAGGGCCGCCAAAGGAAAAAAAATGTTGGCGGGAAACGCCGTCAGCATCCCAGTGGTGAAAAAAAACATTGCACCCGCACCGTGGACCTCGGAGTGAGGTCAAGTGAGGTCTAAATCATGAAACTGAGGTTCACCCTTTCAAAGTAATGTACAGCCGGATTAAAACTAAAAAATTTAAAAGGATTTAATTGAAAGCTAGAGAGTCGAATTTTCTCTTTATATTTATTTATATTTGTTTAAATTAATATTGATTAAAAAAAAAATAAAAAAAGTTTTTTTTATTTTTTTTATAACTTACATAATTATGTATGTCATTGCGGGCCGCCAGGAATGATTCCGCGGGCCACCATTGGCCCGCGGGCCGCACTTTGAGAACCAATGACCTAGATGTATGAAGGATAGATGAGCAACGGTTGCTAAGGTCCATTGGGTAGGCTGGTAGACTGATCTGTCCAGCAAACATCTAGGTGGACACGCCCATCAGTGATGTCAGAAGCTGCACATTTTCAAAACGGCTTGTAATGGCTAATCACACTCACACCTGGTGGTATAATATGTCCCCTTTAAAAAGGGCAGTTTCTCCATCCAAAACCCCTAAACACACCAAGGGCGTTCACTTACCCCAATCATCGGCCAGAGCAGCGCTACACCAGCAGTACTGTGGAATCAACGTGGACCAAAAGAAAACACAAACTAACAGTGGTAGGACAAGTAGAATTGTCTAACGAGGGACTGGTGAACAGGGCAAGTGTGCAGCAATCAGTGATGACCTCATTCATTATATCGCCTTTTCTAAGCACTTTAAACAGACACCTTAAGGTACTCCAAGTCTATCCACATCTGGGCCCTCAGTGACGCAAATAACCCTGAAAATACAAGCAAATGGTAGCTTCCATAAACCCTAAACCCTTCCCTTACCGCGGCCCAGTATTCACAAGAATACTCAATCTCCTGGAGAACAAAGGCATTGATCTTGTATATTATTAGAACAAACTTTTAAATAAGTTAATTAACATGGAATGTGTTCTCTATTCATGATGATTTATATGTTTCAAATATCCTTTACCACACATCAAAATGTGTTCCTTTAATTTAAATTAATTTTTGTTCCTGATTTCCTTCAAGGTTATTTCGGAAACTGGAAGACATTTTAGCTCTTTATTCTTATTTTTTGCTTATTTTATTGTTTTTTTAGACCGGGGACTGTTTCGTAAAAGCCTTGATTCTGAATCTTAAGGTACCTTGAAAATGTAACCAGGTCTAAGGACTTGGTTTGTAGTGTTTTTCATTCATAGGAAAATGACTTGTCTATGTATAAATGCTTTTGATCAACCGATATATGCAGTCAAAGATAAACTATTTTGAGATTTTAAGAAACCAGTCTTCTGTTTGTTTTTTGGCAGAAATCCTTTTTCTATCCCGACTAGTGGAAATCAATTGTAGGAATAAAACCAAGATTGAATTCAGACGGGGTTTCCCGTGTAATTATGGGTAGTTAAAATATTTATTATGGCTTCTGGCTGACAAAGGACGTGAATCTGTTACTTATTGCCACATTTCCGTTTACTTTGAAACAAGTAGACGGCTCAGAACCAAAAGTGATTGAAACAAACACTATGTACAAGAGCTTATTGTCAGCAGGATCAATACCACTACTAGCATCATACCACATACACCAATCTATATACCAGTTCAAAGTCTACTCGTTTGTTATTTACAAATATATTTGGTAAAACCCTGATTATTTTTCAAAGGTACTTAAACCAACCTTGCGACTATTTAAAGATTAAACACCTTGAATATCTGAAAAATACTTAACAAAATAAAAAGTCATCCCTGTTTTATTCCAGAATATTAAACTCGTTTCGGCGTTTGGGCTCACCGTTCTCCGCGTCTCGTGTTCTGTGGGGCGTTCTTCACATGCTGACACAGTAGTGTCGTGACCTCGCGGTGTTCACCGTCACAGAGTAATATTCTGGAGTAAAGTCTGAGTGGCCTCCGTCTGCCGGCGTCGTGACGCCTCATCACGGTGGCACAGAATTAAAACTATGGTCCCCAACGCACACAACTGCAGTACAGGAGTACAGTGTAACAAGTACAGATATTAAGTACAAATACTTCAAAAGGGTCAAATCGTCCAAACCTTTTCTTTACAATGTAAGGGGGCAGTGGGGGGGGGGGGGGGCGTGAGGGGGCGTGTCACGGCGGCGTTCACTGTCTAGTCGGGGGGGGGGGGGGGGGTCAGTCGTCTCGTTTCTTGTGGTGCTCGTGCGCGTCCTTGTGGAGGATCCAGACGTCCGGGGGCTGCGGGGGCTGCTGCTGGCTGACGTTGTTGTTGTTGACAATGTTGTTCTCGTTGTCGCGGTGGCTGTGGTTGCCGTTGGCGACGGCCGGTCTGGCTTTGCTGCGGTTGGAGGGGGCGTGTCCCCGGCTAGCTGCGGCGCCCGTGACGCCGCTACCCCCGTCCCCGGCGTGGCCACACCCGCCCCCGGTGTCGGCGAACGGCGTGCCGGCGGTGGCGGCGGCGGGGCGGGTCTGCTGCCCCCTGCTGCTGGGGACGGGGAGCTGCGATTTGAGCCGGGGGCCGGAGCGCCGGGGGCTCTGGGGGGCCGGGCTGGGAGCGCTGGCCGGGGGGGCTACGCCGGACCGGGGGCCGTTGGTCTGAGGACACACGCGACACACGGCCTGAGAACGGGGGCCAACGGACGCACCACTACATTCATGTTCTGTGTTTTAGGTCTTCTGCGTCTGTTCTGGGTGTTATTTTATCTCGTTTTAAATCTCTTTCTCTTATACTTTCTGTGATGTCCGAGCAGCCATGGTGAGCGTCTGCAGTGGAGACTAGCAGGGCGTTCCTCTAATGGTCTGGGGCTGGTCGGTCCCACTCGCTGGTCTGAACGGAGAGCGAGCTCAGGGAGGCCGACCGGACGACTCAACAACAACAATGGCTGCGCCCGTGAAGAGATTGATTTGATTTGTATTTTTAATCACGCTTTTAAATGCTCTTACATCCTTGATTACATTGCTACTTTATTCCAGTCACCTATTTATGCATTGCAGGGTCTTTCTGTGAGTGCAATACAACGTAAGGTTGTGTTGTTTGTTTGCTAACTGGTTTGCTTAAGAGGCTAATGTAGCTAACAATAACAATGACGAGCCAATGAGAAACGGGAACGCTATAATTGCTGCCAGCCAGGAAATGACATCACGTTCTCGCTAGAGAAGGTCGGACATACCGGCGTACCGTACAAACGGATAGCACCACTACAAGCTCAAGGAGGGTGGCAGAGCTGTCGAGTCATTGGTCAGACGCAGTCACATGACGCCGCCGCTCACCTCCTGGCTGTGTGGTTGTGGGCGGGGCTGTGGGCTGTCTTCTAGCCCCCTGCATGGAGGGGGACTGGGCAGGTCCATCATGTCGTCCCCGGGGGTCGGGACCATCTACGGCAAGCACAGCAGGACAACACGGGGGGGTGAAGAAGGGGCAGGGGAGGCCTAGTGAGTGGGTATCATACCTTCTCTACGGGAAGGACATCCCCAGAAAACAGGAAATTATATATACATATATATATTAGGGCATTTAGCAGACGCTTTTATCCAAAGTGACTTACATGGGTTAATATATATTTTATAACAGGTAATAACAGCTGTTCATAAAGACACGGACAGACAGAGTTGAGTATGAATGCAAAGTATGTAAAACCTGTGATCAAAGTGTGAGCAGCAGGTTAGCAGATATCACTTTAACACCAGCATGTGGTTTGGTTGGTGTGTGCGTGTGCGTGTTGTGCACGTGTGTACCTTGCTGATGTCAGGCTCTGACTTGCTGGTGCACATGCTCTGTAGCTCTCGAATCAGGTCCGTCTCTTCGTCTGAAAACACAGACAGACAGACAGAGTCCCCGGCCGCAGTCCTGCAACACACACGCACACGCACACACACACACACTGAGCAATTGTTCCCAGATTGGAGTCTTGAGTGATGTTGATCTACTCTGTAGCCATCAGTTGGCCGTCTTCAGCAACGTTCCTATCCATTCAAATCGATCCAGCAGAGGGCCCAGCAGAGCTAATCCAGGTCCTCTCTTGTGTAGCCCGAGCACTGCTGCCCCCTGCTGGCTCTTCATATTACAGATGCCTCATATCATTTATTAAGTCCCAAACGCCCCACTGACCTTTGGTTGTTGCCGTTGGTGAGACTGACATCAACACTGGAGAGTGAGCCTGCAGAAACAACATAAACAGGGTTGACCTTCCAATGACCTCACACACGCAATAAAGACCCCTGTCACAGTGGCTTCATCGTGGGACTGTCGCTCACAACCCTAAGTATGGGTCTGCTACCTCTCTTTACCAGGACGCAGGCAGAAGACCGACCCAGTGATAAGGCTACCGGCCATGCCCTGGTCCATAAAGGGGGCAGACCCCCTATGGTCCATAAGACACACTGGCCATGCTTTGGTTAGGACCCCCCCTATGGTCCATTAGACACACTGGCCATGCTTTGGTTAGGACCCCCCCTATGGTCCATTAGACACACTGGCCATTCTTTGGTTAGGACCCCCCCCTATGGTCCATTAGACACACTGGCCATGCTTTGGTTAGGACCCCCCCTATGGTCCATTAGACACACTGGCCATGCTTTGGTTAGGACCCCCCCTATGGTCCATTAGACACACTGGCCATGCTTTGGTTAGGACCCCCCCTATGGTCCATTAGACACACTGGCCATGCTTTGGTTAGGACCCCCCCTATGGTCCATTAGACACACTGGCCATGCTTTGGTTAGGACCCCCCCTATGGTCCATTAGACACACTGGCCATGCTTTGGTTAGGACCCCCCCTATGGTCCATTAGACACACTGGCCAGTGGCCATGCTTTGGTTAGGGCCCCCCCTATGGTCCATTAGACACACTGGCCATGCTTTGGTTAGGACCCCCCCTATGGTCCATTAGACACACTGGCCATGCTTTGGTTAGGACCCCCCCTATGGTCCATTAGACACACTGGCCAGTGGCCATGCTTTGGTTAGGACCCCCCCTTACCCTCTCTGAAGGAGCCGCCACTGCTCCAGCCGGAGGACGAGCTCGTCTTCTTTCGAGGGCTGGTATTGGCTCGTCGCCACATGCCGCTGGCCCGCCCCTTCCTTTCACTGCCACCGGTTCCCCTACAGGAACCAATGGCTGAGAGGGGGAAGGTCCCGCCCCTTAACTCCATCAGGTACCGGTCGAGCTCTGAAACACAAGGAGCACAGAAGTCAGTGAGTACACACGGCTCTCCTGCGGCCAGAGTGGGACCCCCAGACGGGAGCGAGATCTGCTGCGAGGGCCGACACCGGGGGTCTACCGGCCTGCCGAGACCCAGCGTAGATTGATCCTGGTCTGGGAGGCCGCTGTTGTTGTCTTCAGCACCAGAGGCGTGATCAACGGGCCTAGCTCAACTGACTCCGTACGCAATTGGCTGCTGGCCGTCGCTTCCCTGTCGTCATTGTGTTAAACCAGCCAATAGCGCGCCAGGGGGGGGAAGCCAGCTCGGTGATTGGCATGGGTATATTGCTCTTCTTCCGACCCTTCTACAGGGCGGACCCAGTCTAGGGGTCTACCTCAGTCCATGTTCTCCTCAACACCCGCGCCCATCCCATAAAGGGTGGCTCTGAACCTGGCCAGCTGTGTGGTCACACACACACACAACGACATGTCTCCGTGTGGTCACGCACACACACAACGACATCAGTGGCAGGCTGAGGTGGGTCAGGCTGAGGCTGTGAGGCTGAGGTGGTGAGGCTGAGGTGGTGAGGCTGTGAGGCTGAGGCTCTGAGGCTGAGGTGGTGAGGCTGAGGTGCTGACGCTGTGAGGCTGAGGCTCTGAGGCTGAGGTGGTGAGGCTGAGGCAGTGAGGCTGAGGTGCTGAGGCTGTTAGGTTGAGGTGGTTAGGCTGAGGTGGTTAGGCTGAGGTGGTGAGGCTGAGGTGGGGCAGACTGAGGCTGTGAGGCTGAGGCTGTGAGGCTGAGGCTGTGAGAGCTGCCGCCGGCGCCTCGAGGCCGGTAGACACTCAGCGTCTCGTACGAACACCTTCGCTTTTCTTCAATCACTTCCGAGGAGCGGAGAGGGTGCATCGGGAGCGTTTAGTTGAGTGGGTTGTACGTATAAATATAGACTTTCCAGTCAGTTACCTTCACGAATCAAAACGGAAATGTTTGTGTCTGCCTACGCTGCCTCATCCCGCATGGACGCACAATAAGAAGTAATCGCAGCGATGGTAAGCTCTGAGCTAAGGAGCTTACGCGGCTGTTTGAGGGGGAGTGAAGCGCATGTCGGCAAGAAAAAAGATGCTAACATGGACATGGTTGTTCCCCGAGTGCAGGAGACGTGTTCCCCTGAGCGTCACAAGTCACTCTGACCTTCAGAGGACGGTCCTACATCTCCTGCCTCCTGCCTTAACTCGTGTCCTTCACTTTGAATCAAACACTCAAACACACACACTAGAGTTGTAGCGATGCGTCGATGATGTCGACGTGTCGACGTCAAAAATTCGTCGACGTCAAATTTCTCCGTCGACGATTTTCGACGGAGAAATGGACGAAAGTCACAATAAAGGAAAATGTCCGCGCACAAAATCATCAAAGGTATGGAAATACTTCAAGTTAAGTCCTAAACGGAAAGGTGTTGTGATTTGCACTCTTTGCCAAATGGAGTTGGCATATCACAAGAGCACGACAGCAATGTTGGAGCACGTGTGTGTCGTCAGCGAGTAGGTGGACGAGCGAGGAGAGCGAGCGATAGCGTGCGTGTCAGTCTAGTGAAGTCATGAACGAGTCCGGTTGTGTGTAAGAATAAAATACCCAGCCTGTCAAGAATCGGTGGCCGCTTCATTCCATCATATTCCGACCTATAAGCAGACTCACTGTCGGTCAAAGTGAAGGGTCATGCCCCCGAGAGCGCATCGGACCTGGAGGGAACGTATCACCTGTGCTCCTCGGTCTGGGAGCCGACAGCAGGAAAGATGTAACTAACCATCTCGTAGTTGGAGGCGGAGCGCAAGAGAGTATGCGCACACATTTTTTTCATGTCCCTTTACGGGTTCCGTATTAAATAAAGTATATTATTAAGAATTTTTTGGTATTTATTTGAGATACATTATGTTTTTTATTAATCGAGCAACAGAAAAAAAAAAAAAAAACGTCCAATTGGTCATTAGATTAGTCGACTAATCGATAAAATAATCGCCCGATTAATCGTTTGATAAATAATCGTTTGCCCCCAGCCTTAACACACACACACACGCTCAAACAAACACACACACACACACGCTCAAACACATACACACACGCACCGGCTCTCGGCAGGGGGCATCCCGGGACAACAGCCTTGTTGAGCAGGATGCTGAGGGCGGCTTTCACCACCGCCTGCTGCCCGGGACTCAGGCCCTGGTTGCTAGGAGACGCCTTCTTGGGCGACGATGGAGACGGGCGCCCGGCTGTCACCCGGGAAACCATGGCCTCCTCCACGCGCGGCACGATGATGGCATTCCACAGACGCCCCAACCACCTGAGGGGACGCGCGTACACACACACACACACACACACACACACACAGAGAGACGAAAACACACAGAGACAGAGACACACACACACACACACAATGGTTAATAAACATGACTACTTGCATGAACTTCAACAGCAGACTCATGGCCTCATTCAATCTTTAGTAGTTTCTAGACACACACACACACACACACACACACACACACACACACACACACACACACACACACACACAGAGCTGGGACTGACTTGGTGGTGGCCTGGGGCGTGTGAGGGACCAGAGGACAGGACAGGAAGAGCTGGGGGCCCAGCAGGGCCTCGGGACAGCCCAGACGGGACACACAGGCGTTAAGCTGCTGCCACACCTGACACACCCACAGCACAGAGCGCTCCATGAGGCCCGCAGGGGCCCAGAGCCCGGTCCCCACCTGGAGACAGACAGAGAGAGAGACACAGAGACAGAGACAGACAGAGAGAGACAGAGACAGAGACAGAGACAGAGAGACAGAGAGACAGAGAGAGAGAGACAGAGAGAGAGAGAGAGAGAGAGACAGAGAGAGAGAGAGAGAGACAGAGAGAGAGAGAGAGAGACAGAGAGAGAGACACAGAGACAGAGACAGAGAGAGACAGAGACAGAGACAGAGAGACAGAGAGAGAGAGACAGAGAGAGAGAGAGAGAGAGAGAGACAGAGACAGAGAGAGAGAGACAGAGAGAGAGACAGAGACAGAGACAGAGACAGAGAGAGAGACAGAGACAGAGACAGAGAGAGAGAGAGAGACAGAGAGAGAGAGAGACAGAGACAGACAGAGAGAGAGAGAGAGAGAGAGAGAGACAGAGACAGAGAGAGACAGAGAGAGAGAGAGAGAGAGAGAGAGAGAGACAAAGAGAGAGAGACAGAGAGAGAGAGAGACAGAGACAGATAGACAGACAGAGACAGAGACAGAGAGACAGAGACAGAGACAGAGAGAGAGAGAGAGAGACAGATAGACAGACAGAGAGAGACAGAGAGAGAGAGACAGAGACAGAGACAGAGAGAGAGACAGATAGACAGACAGAGAGAGACAGAGAGAGAGAGACAGACAGACAGACAGAGACAGGCAGGGAGAGACAGAAAAAAAAGAAAGATACAGAGACAGATAGATAGACAGGGAAAGAGAGAGTGAGAGAAGAGAAAGAGAGAGAAGAGAGTGTGAGAGACAGACACACAGTGAGACGGACAGAGAGAGTATGGAGAGGAAAAGGGGATATATGGAGAGATGGACAAAGAGGCCAGAGATGGAGGGAGGGAAATGGGGTAGAGCGAGAGAGAGACTGTCAATGTCAGGTCAAAAGCACATCAATCAGTTAATTGCTCTCATGCATCGTGTTATTCCCCTAAGCACCCCGGGCCGTTCCCCGGCTGAGGGAGTGAGTATCATCCCGACGGACCTCGTGCAGCAGCTTCCGGCGGAGGTGCCTTCCCAGAAGGCCGTGCAGCGGCTCTTGCTCCCAGCGCAGGGTCACCCATCGGAAGTGTTGCTGGAGGCGGAGCTCACAGCCCTGGAGGTGTGGCTTAGACAATGTGCCAATCAGAAAGCAGCCTTCCCGGAAGTAGTGAGGACCTACAGGCAGGTGTCAAGAAAGTATGTATCGTCCGTTAGCCGTGTGTTTATTCACTCTGATCTTGGGTTAATCCATGAGGCGAGTCCTTATCACAGTCAACAGATCAAGATTAAAGGTCCCATGTCACCAGGCGAGAGTGTGATTAGCCATTACAAGAAAATAAATAAAAGGGGCAGACTTTCAGAACGGCTTGTAATGGCTAATCACACTCCCACCTGGTGGCATGTCATGGGACCTTTAACCCCCAACCACAGCAGGTGTAAAACACTTCTTCATTGGTGAGCAGCCCCAACGAGAGCGACCGAGGGCGTTCTGGAGGACCACTATCTGTAGTACGAATGAGATGTCTGTCATGTATTACATGTAGGCCACACCCCCTCTTTGTGTTTGTCATTGCCCCTAGCATCAGCTGTAGGTAGCTTCTTTGGGGACCAGTTCACATGCATGGACATTTCTTTATCGTCTCTAATGTCTACGTATCATGTATATGAATAGAATTCATTCATTCATTCATTCATTCATTCATTCATTCAGGGTCTGGGTCGGTGCGGCACCGCGTGAGCCCGGCTACCCCCAGACCAAGCTCAGTCTGTGATTGGTCCTGGTCTGGGTCGGTGCGGCACCACGTGAGCCCGGCTATCCCCAGACCAAGCTCAGTCTGTGATTGGTCCTGGTCTGGGGAGGCTGCTGTCGTCGTCTTCATCACCAGAGGCGTGATCAACGGGCCGAGGTCAACTCTGTACGCTGCTCGCCGTCGCTCCCCTGTCGTCATCGTGTTAAACCAGCCAATAGCGCGCCAGGGGGAACAGCCAGCTTGGTGATTGGCTCCCGCAAAAACGTATCGGAAGCAGAAAGAAATGTATTGCTCTTCTCCAGACCCTTCTGCAGGACGGACTCAAATCGCCGGCAGAACGGGCGGGGGGCTCCCGGGTCTAGGGGTCCCCTACATGGCTCTCATTGGTTGTGGGGGGGGCCCCCAGTCTAGGGGTCCCCTACAACGCTCTCATTGGTTGTGTGGGGGGGTTCCCGGTCTAGGGGTCCCCTACATGGCTCTCATTCCTTGGGGGGGCTCCCGGTCTAGGGGTCCCCTACATGGCTCTCATTGGTTGTGGGGGGGCTCCCAGTCTAGGGGTCCCCTACATGGCTCTCATTGGTTGTGTGGGGGGGTTCCCAGTCTAGGAGTCCCCTACATGGCTCTCATTGGTTGTGGGGGGGGGCTCCCGGTCTAGGGGTCCCCTACATGGCTCTCATTGGTTGTGGGGGGGGGCTCCCGGTCTAGGGGTCCCCTACATGGCTCTCATTGGTTGTGGGGGGGGGCTCCCGGTCTAGGGGTCCCCTACATGGCTCTCATTGGTTGTGGGGGGGGGCTCCCGGTCTAGGGGTCCCCTACATGGCTCTCATTCCTTGGGGGGGCTCCCGGTCTAGGGGTCCCCTACATGGCTCTCAATCCTTGGGGGGGCTCCCGGTCTAGGGGTCCCCTACATGGCTCTCATTGGTTGTGGGGGGGGGCTCCCGGTCTAGGGGTCCCCGACATGGCTCTCATTCCTTGGGGGGGCTCCCGGTCTAGGGGTCCCCTACATGGCTCTCATTCCTTGGGGGGGCTCCCGGTCTAGGGGGGCTCCCGGTCTAGGGGTCCTACCTGTGGGCAGAGCCAGGCTGGCCGACCCCCTGTTGTCCAGGCTGTGGCACAGGTCTCCCAGCAGCGCGCCCAGGGAGGGGGTCCTGTCCAGACCCTCCAGCAGCACCAGCACCGAGCCGGCAGCCGCCGGGACCGCCGGGACCGCCGGGACCGCCGGGACCGCCGGGACCAGGAAGCCTGGGGAGGGAGAGGGAGAGGTCACGTGATCACCAGGGCTAGGAGCGTTGGCTGCGGCTCAGATCGCCCGCATTGAGCGCGAGACCGAGACCCGCGAGACCGAGACCCGCGAGACCGAGACCCGTCTGAACGAGACCCCCTGACCGAGACCCCCTGACCGAGACCCCCTGAACGAGACCCGCGAGACCGAGACCCGCGAGACCGAGACCCGCCTGACCGAGACCCGCGAGACCGAGACCCCCTGACCGAGACCCGCGAGACGAGACCCGTCTGAACGAGACCCCCTGACCGAGACCCCCTGACCGAGACCCGCCTGAACGAGACCCGCCTGAACGAGACCCGCCTGAACGAGACCCGCGAGACCGAGACCCGCCTGAACGAGACCCGCCTGAACGAGACCCGCCTGAACGAGACCCGCGAGACCGAGACCCCCGAGACCGAGACCCGCGCGACCGAGACCCGCGCGACCGAGACCCGCGCGACCGAGACCCGCGCGACCGAGACCCGCGCGACCGAGACCCGCCTGAACGAGACCCACCTGAACGAGACCCGCCTGAACGTGAGACGTGTCATTTCTCCCTTGGGAAATTCCACGTGTTTATTTCCAACCAACTAGGGCAACGTTTTGATATGTTGAGGGGAGTGTCTGGTGTGAGACCATCACAGACGGCAGACCGAGAGAGACCCTGGAGCTGCTGCAGGTTCTAAAGCCGTGCGACATGTCGCCCAGGGAGGTCATCACCCGCATTACTGACGACTTTATCCCAAAACGCATTATGTTCTGTGAAGCAACGCAACGCGTGCTTGATCTGAAACACGCCTAATCTCACTGCCAGAGGTCACGCGATCTAGACTGGTGCCTGTCTCACTGCCAGAGGTCACGTGATCTAGACTGGTGCCTGTCTCACTGCCAGAGGTCACGTGATCTAGAGGGGTGGTGCCAGTCTCACTACCGGAGGTCACGTGATCTAGAGGGGTGATGCCTGTCTCACTGCCAGAGGTCACGTGATCTAGAGGGGTGGTGCCTGTCTCACTAGCAGAGGTCACGTGATCTAGAGGGGTGGTGCCTGTCTCACTGCCAGAGGTCACGTGAGCTAGAGGGGTGGTGCCTGTCTCACTGCCAGAGGTCAAGTGATATAGAGGAGTGGTGCCTGTCTCACTGCAGGAGGTCACGTGATCTAGAGGGGTGATGCCTGTCTCACTGCCGGAGGTCACGTGATCTAGAGGGGTGGTGCCTGTCTCACTGCCAGAGGTCACGTGATCTAGAGGGGTGGTGCCTGTCTCACTACCGGAGGTCACGTGATCTAGAGGGGTGGTGCCTGTCTCACTGCCAGAGGTCACGTGATATAGAGGGGTGGTGCCTGTCTCACTGCAGGAGGTCACGTGATCTAGAGGGGTGATGCCTGTCTCATTGCCAGAGGTCACGTGATCTAGAGGGGTGGTGCCTGTCTCACTGTCAGAGGTCACGTGATCTAGACTGGTGCCTGTCTCACTGCCAGAGGTCACGTGATCTAGAGGGGTGATGCCTGTCTCACTGCCAGAGGTCACGTGATATAGAGGGGTGGTGCCTGTCTCACTGCAGGAGGTCACGTGATCTAGAGGGGTGATGCCTGTCTCATTGCCAGAGGTCACGTGATCTAGAGGGGTGGTGCCTGTCTCACTGTCAGAGGTCACGTGATCTAGACTGGTGCCTGTCTCACTGCCAGAGGTCACGTGATCTAGAGGGGTGGTGCCTGTCTCACTGCCTGAGGTCATGTGATCTAGAGGGGTGGTACCTGTCTCACTGCCGGAGGTCACATGATCTAGAGGGGTGGTACCTGTCTCACTGCTAGTTCAATGTTTACAATTTAACGGACAATTAATCAAACATTGAATAACAACATATTACACTGTGAGAACTTGCAGCTTTTTTTTTGCATCTACACCGTATGTATTTTTTGTTGGTAGGATAACAAATTGCCAATATACACGATTGTCCTTTTTTCAAAGACCAAGCTGCTGATCAAATTGGAACAAAGGCATTATCTTTCCATTATTCAACTGATATTCAAAAAGCATATCATGGTTATCCTGCAACCGTACTGCTCTGTCTGTCTGTCTGTCTGTCTGTCTGTCTGTCTGTCTGTCTGTCTGTCTGTCTGTCTGTCTGTCTGTCTGTCTGTCATCACGTACCACAGCTCATGAAGGTCTCCAGCAGCTGTTCTTTGGTCAGGCTCTCATCCACCTCCACCCTGATCACATCACAGGCCCTGCCCTCGGCTTCCTGTTTGGCCTGAGAGGAGAGGAGAGGAGAGAAGGAGAGAAGGAGAGGAGAGGAGAGGAGAAGAGAAGGAGAGGAGAGGAGAAGAGAAGGAGAGGAGAACAGAACAGAGCAGAGGAGAGGAGAGGAGAGGAGAGGAGAGGAGAGGAGAGGAGAGGGGGAAACGTAGCGTGGAGGAAATGGAAATGAGACCAGGAGAGAAGTGGAGAGAGAGAGAGCAAGAGAGGAGGTTGTCATGGAAACAAAGGAGGTTCTGCTGGGGTACACACAGCCATAGGTAACGAAAGGAGAAGAGAAAGGATACCTCATTTACCAGAATGTGGCTTTAAAAGTATCTAAGATGGCCGCCAGACATCGTGTCTCGGTCCAGGCTAATCTGTCTGCTCCGGGAAATACTTTGATGGTACGGCCTCAGAGATACTGATGCTGTTTCTATGGCAACCCATCTAGTGAGATGTGTTTCTTGTACAAAACCAAGATCGCCAAGATAAATCCAAGACCGACATTATCTGTGTTTTACTTCCACCACTTAAATTCAGGCAGGAATATTAATATAATATCATCAACATAAATTCTGGAAGTAGAATACCTTGTATATGAATATGATCGGTTTTTTAAATATTTCTACAGTACCAAGTTTACACAAGTTGATTTGAAACCTTTATAGACGTCAAATACCGTTGGTGTCTGGACAACACGTTTTAGCTTCTCTTCCCCCTTAATGAGAGCTGGCCGAGTTTATATTAGCTGTCAGCCGGTGACTTGCTTACGCAAAAGAAAGTGAAACTCTCTGTTCACCCATTTTTGATCCTGTCTGCCATCAGACTGAAGATTATCTTAATTTAGCTATTATCTAAAGTCAGATTTTTTGTGGGACTATCGGATACTCTGCCAGGTGACAATGTGAGGGTTTATCACCTGGTGCCGTGCGGTCCAGGACTTACCTTGATGCAGCGAGCGATCTGATTGGCTATGTGCTCCTGACAGCTGCCCTCCACTCCATGGAAGATGAGGTTCCCGTACAGCTCCACCTGTTAAGAAACAAATCCATGGACCAATCAGTGACTGACTGTATGCATAATGATGCATGGTACCGTCCACTCCACTTGAATCCTTCACATGTTCCTTCATACGTCTGACTCATGGAACACAGGACAGTGGGGGTTGGGTCTTTGAGGCAGTTCCACCTACGCCCACCAGGGGGCATTCCAAGATGACAAACCAGATCCAGGTTCTAGATCCAGAATCTATTCAGCTTCCTCCCTCTGCTGTCTCTGCACTGGCTTTCATCTGTCGATCTCCCTCTAGCTGTTCTCTCTCTTCCGTACCTTTCTTGTCTCTTTCTGAATCGCTGCTGTCTCACTCATCTGTCCCCCTCCCGCTCTGCTGGTGAATGAATGTGTGTGTGTGCCCCTGTGGGTGGGTGTGTGTCTGTGTGTTTGTGTCCGTTTGTGTCCGTGTGTGTCTGTTTGTGCGTGTGTTTGTGTCCGTGTGTGTCTGTTTGTGTGTGTGTCCGTGTCCGTGTCCGTGTACGTGCGTGTGTGCGCGCGTGCGCGTGTGCGTGTGCGTGTGCGTGTGTGTGTGCGTGCGTGTACTGCTGTGGGAGCTCACCAGTCTGATGTAGTTGTTGAGCAGAGGCAGCGGTAGAAGAGACTCCAGAGCCAGCTCATCCAGACACATCTCCGATAGGCCTGTCATTGTGCCCACGCACACACACACACACACACACACACACAAGCCCAGAGGGAATGAGTTCAAAGAAGGCGCACATAAAAATCAACATATGGAGAGCGCACACACACAAGCCCAGAGGGTATTAGCTCAAAGAAGGCACTACCAAAAAATATACCACACACACACACACACACACACACACACACACACACACACACACACACACACACACACACACACACACACACACACACACACACACACACACACACACACACACACACACCACCAGCGCTGCTCTATAGGACCGCCGACTCCCCCCTAACCCTCTCCACTACTGGCCGGTGAACGGGCCGGTCTCTGGTGATCTGTCGGCAGGCTAACCACAGCTGGGACCTCGGCCTCCAACCTGCTCCGTTGTCACCACTCCGATCTCTAAAGTAGCATGACCTCAATGCAGGTCCCATCGATCACGTAGGACACGTTCACCTGAGGTGTTTCACATGTGATAGCAGCACAAGTGCTTGTCCGTTACAGTTTGCCAGTGATTTTCAATCCCTTTTCTCCCCCAATGCACCTTAGTGAACGCCCCCCGAATGACACAGGTGTGACCCCGATTCCCATTCATGGTCGGTTGAGAATCCGGGAAATGCAGAACACCGTAAAGACGTGACATCGTCCAGGAAACAGACCACCACTCAGGCCCATAAATAATGGATAGTGGGGTTCGCGTATTGCATATGCCCACTTCCTCCTCCATTTTTTATATGTATGGCCAAAGCCCATAAAAGCGGACGACTATGAGAGGCCAGGCCGTGAGTGCACCGTGAGACCGCCGCGCGGTCGCCAGGTCTGTACCTTTGAGGGGGGGGGGGGGGTGATGCAGTGGCTGGGAGGCGGGTTGCCAGGTCTGTACCTTTGAGGGGGGGGTGATGCAGTGGCTGGGAGGCGGGTTGCCAGGTCTGTACCTTTGAGGGGGGGGTGATGCAGTGGCTGGGAGGCGGGTTGCCAGGGCCGTGTTCCAATACCCGTACTTCCATGAGTATACTTAAAGGAAGTATACTATCCGCACTGTCTACTACGTTATTTTTTCAGATGTGAGTGCTGTTCCCAATCGAGTACTCCGTGGTGCACTAACCGGAAATTACGATCACGACTGCCGCCGTGGCTCCTCCCCCGCAATAAACACCCCGCTTTGAACGGTGAACTCTTTACGCCTAGCAGCTATAAAAACTATAAAAACGACAAAATGACTATTAATGCAGGCTATGTGGAAAATGCGCCGACTTTGGCTCAGCCTGGCTCCGCCTCTTCCGCCACGTAGCTAAGATGGCTGTCGTTGAGTACGGGGAGTGTCCTTCGATCCACACTTCAGGATTAGCCCGTTTTGAGTACGGCATCCGGGTCCTTGAAGTATACTTATTTTCGCCAGATCTGAATTGGAACGTACTGTGTACTCAAATTCTGGCTAGTAAGTACGGACTGTACGGGTATTGGAACACGGCCCAGGTCTGTACCTTTGAGGGGGGGTGATGCAGTGGCTGTGAGGCTTAGGGTTGCCAGGTCTGTACCTTTGAGGGGGGGTGATGCAGTGGCTGTGAGGCTTAGGGTTGCCAGGTCTGTACCTTTGAGGCGGGTTGCCAGGTCTGTACCTTTGAGGCGGATGGTGATGCAGTGGCTGTGAGGCTTTCGGACCAGGTCCCACGGAGAGGGGGATAGATCCTGACCTGGCATCCACACCGTGTCGCCTGGAAGAACACGTACAGAGATACGCATGAGCGTGCAGACACACAGCCAAATGGACTGCATATATATAGCGCTTTTATCCAAAGTGACCAACAATGTTGCCTCACATTCACCCCTTCATGCACACGTTCACACACCGACGGCTCGTCGGGAGCAGATAGAGTGAGGCGCCTCGCTCAGGGACACCTCGACACTCGCGAGGAGGAGCCGGGGATCAAACTAGCAACCTTGCGGTTACCAGCCGACCCGCGGTACCTCCTGAGCTGCTGACGCCAACCACACGCGCACAAATAAGAGCCCCCCTCCCCCTTCCCTGTATAAAATATCCATGATGCGTATCTCATGAATAATGAGAACGCTGATGTTCTGCGTGGCGACTAGATGCCAACGTCCCAGGACAGCTGCAGAGAGGGGTCCATTCTGCCGCCCACAACACCCCGAGGTAGACACTTCTTATTGAGCTCACACCTGCCCCCCCCACGGGGCCTCTCGTACCGATCAGCACCGAGGAGATGCTCCGGGGCCCCAGGCCCAGCGGGGGGGGCCCGGGCCCGGCCGAGCACACCTGCCCCAGGTGGGAGGAGAGGGCGCGGCCCAGGGCGAGGCCCAGCTGCTCCCAGGACGTGAGCCGGTCCACGTGGAGACGGCCCAGGGCCACCAGGCTGGGGGACCCCGGGGCCCGGGGCCCGTCCAGGGGACAGAGGGGCTCGGGGCAGCCTGCGCCCCCGCCCGTGGAGCTCTGCAGACACAGCAGCACCCTGTAGGAGTCTGGAGAGGGACGGACGGACGGACGGACGGACGGACGGACAGGGGGGGACAGATGGAGACACATGAACGACAGGTGACAGACAGACGGACAGACAGGTGATAGACAGACGGACAGACAGGTGACAGACAGACGGACCGACAGGTGACAGGTAGACGGACAGACAGGTGACAGACAGACGGACCGACAGGTGACAGGTAGACGGACAGACAGATGACAGGTAGATGGACAGACAGAGGTAGACAGACAGACAGGTGACAGACAGAGGTAGACAGACAGACAGGTGACAGACAGGTGACAGACGGAGGTAGACAGACAGACAGGTGACAGACGGAGGTAGACAGACAGACAGGTGACAGACAGACAGGTGACAGACAGATGGACAGGCAGACAGAACGATAGGGACAGATAGAGATCAAAGGACATTCAGAGACAAACAGAGAGGGCCAGACGGAGACGGACAGAGGTGAGAGATCCAGAGAGGGGAAAGAGAGAGAGGGTGATGTGAGCGAGCGTTCACTTTAGACATATTCATCGACACATTGAAGAGTTGTTCATCCGACCACCTAACATCGTCTTACTCCTGACTGATACAGCTAAAACAAGAATGATCTAAATGCTACGTTATAGATCCTCACATGAAACTCTCAAACCCAAAGCCCCCCCCAGGGGGGGGGGGGGTCACTCACAGAGGTTCTCCAGCAGGTCTTTGCAGTCGTCTGTGGCGACGTCGTGGATGGTCCGGTTACACTCGTCTCTCCTCTCAGTGTCCTGCTCAGTGTAGCTACACAGGACCTCCAGACACTCCTACACACACACACACACACACACACACACACACACACACACACACACACACACACACACACACACACACACACACACACACACACACACACACACACACACACACACACACACACACACACGCACACACACACACAGCTGATTCAGGGCTATTACCTGGAAACTAGTTCAACCAATCAGTTCATGTAGTAACCAATCAGAACACGTAGAAACATATCACAACATGCAGTAACCAATCAGATCATGTATTAACCAATCACAACATGCAGTAACCAATCAGAACATGCAGTAACCAATCAGAAGATGCAGTAACCAATCAGAAGATGCAGTAACCAATCAGAGCAGGTAGTAACCAATCAGAAGATGCAGTAACCAATCAGAAGATGCAGTAACCAATCAGAAGATGCAGTAACCAATCAGAAGATGCAGTAACCAATCAGAAGATGCAGTAACCAATCAGAGCAGGTAGTAACCAATCAGAAGATGCAGTAACCAATCAGAAGATGCAGTAACCAATCAGAAGATGCCAATCCGAGGCTGCGTTACCCCCCAGTGTTTGAGGGCGGTGACGCGGTGGCGGACCCCTCACCTTGAGGCCCCTGGAGGCCGCGGTGTGCGCCGCGGTCCAGCCGTCCGTGTTCGCCCAGTTCAGGAGGTCAGCGGGGAGGGCCAGAATGCAGGGGTCGAAGGTCACGGCCGCGGGCTCGCCGGGCAGCGGACGGCAAAGCAGGAGGCGCAGGGTCGGCACGTGGCCGGAGCGCACTGCCGCATGGAGCACGGTACAGCCGTCCTACACACACACACACACACACACACACACACACACACACACACACACACACACAGATGTTGACATGGCAACGAGATGCGGGGCGCTCCTCTGTTTGAGCGACTCGTGATTGAAAGGCTACTTTATTACATATTTAATTTACTTTTTCACTTTTTTGTCGAGTTTAAATCATGGCAATATTCGTATGACCTATGGATACTGTCAAATCTGCGTTAGTGGAATTCAAAAGCCATTCTGCATCAAGTTATGGAGGTTTATTCTCTGCTGGGGTCACGATGCATCCCAACGGTCACGACGCATCCGACGCATCCAAATCCACCGAGACGCACTTACGCTAGAGCGGACCTTCTGGAGCTTCAACTCGCTTGCCAGACAGTTGATTTATCACCCGAACAACTGGATTTCATACCATCAACTCTGATAAAGAAGACAATACGGAGGAAAAGAGGATCGAGAGGAGGAATTAGGAACAGGATTAGGAGACGAGGTAGTAAACTCGTTGCCAGGGCGGCGCGCATAGTCGCAGCGGCCCCTCTTGAGATCTGTGAGATTGAGATTTAATGTTTGAGTGGGAGACGTCCTACAAACATAGTTTATGACAGGGAAACATTATTAAACATTAGGACATTGCAAGCGAGTAACATCACTGGCATTCGCTGGCATCTGGACATACTACGCAAACACAGGATACTAACGGACACTGTGACACTGTGCCCGCAACTGCCCGGAGGAGGAAGCAGCAGAGACGGGGTGGACGTAAACAAAACAAAACATATCAAAACAAAACGTAAACTAAAGCGGGGAAAGAGGGCTGGCATCAAAGCTAGGCTAAAAACTAAACCCACCAGACCAGCAGTGCCAACAATCCTACTCTCCAACGTCCGATCTCTCGAAAACAAACTGGATGAGCTCCGTCTGATGAGAGGATCACTAAAGGTATGGAGAGACTGCTGTCTATTCATTTTTACCGAATCCTGGTTACATGAAAACATTCCGGACGAGGCTGTTCAGCTAGAGGGAACAACACTCTTCAGAGCTGACGGAGACGCGGCGAGTTCCGGTAAGAGCAGAGGCGGGGGGCTATGCATTTATATCAACAAAGACTGGTGTGTAAACGCTGCGTCGGTGGCTCAACACTGCTCTGAACTGGTGGAATTTTCTATAGTGATCTGTCGGCCATTCTACCTGCCAAGGGAATTCACCAGTGTGATTGTAGTAGCTGTTTACATAGCCCCTTGCGCCAACGCCAATGCTTACGAAGTACTCCGCCCCCTGTTTGACGTCATCAGCGCACTGTTGACAAAACACCCGGACAGCTTTGTGGTTGTTGCAGGAGACTTCAACCACATTAGCTTAAAGACTGTGCTCCCCGGATTCAAGCAATATGTGGACTTTAAAACAAGAGGAGAAAATATACTTGATTTGGTCTATTCCAACACTGCTGGGGCATATAAGGCCATTCCTCAACCCCATATTGGCCTTTCAGACCATAAATCTGTGCTGCTGGTTCCAACTTACAAACCCAGGCTGATACGAACTAGGGCAACCCAGTCACACAATAGGGTGTGGCCAGATGGAGCAGTCTCAGCGCTGCAGGACTGTTTTAAATGCACTGGGAGATTTTTAAAACAGCAGCATCTCAGGGTGAGCATCATATTAACATTGAGGAATATGCTGAAACGGTGATGAGCTACATTGCCAAGTGCACAGAGGATGTTACTGTGATGAAGACCTATATAGTACGGAACAACCAAAAACCCTGGATGACTGCTGAGGTACGTCAGCTGTTAAAGGCTCGGGATGCTGCGTACAGTGGAGGAGACAAGGCCGCTCTCTGCTCAGCCAGATCAGAGCAGCCAAAAGACGCCATGCAGGGATAATCAAGGAGAACCTCTGGAGCACAGGAAACACCAGGCAAATGTGGCAGGGGGTTCAACAAATCACTCAGTACAAGACCAGGCAGAGGATTGAGGACAGTGATGTTTCTCTCCCTGACAGACTCAATGACTTTTTTGCCCGGTTTGAGGCACCAGGAGGGCCAACGAGAGGGGGGACTGGACTCTCCCCTCCATCCGGTCAGCCACCTGTGGCCATCAGCCCAGCTGACACCAGGAGAACCCTGGCCAAGATCAACCCTCGGAAAGCAGCCGGCCCGGACAACGTTCCAGGGAGGGCGCTCCAAGCCTGTGCTGATGAGCTGACAGATGTTCTAACAGACATTTTCAACATCTCTCTCTGTCAAGCCACTGTACCCAGATGCTTCAAAACATCCATCATCGTTCCAGTTGCAAAAAAGTCTGTTGTGTCCTGTCTGAATGACTACCGTCCTGTTGCATTGACCCCAATAGTGATGAAGTGTTTTGAACGGTTAATCAAACCACACATCACATCCAGCCTACCTGCATCACTGGATCCTCATCAGTATGCCTACCGTTCAAACCGTTCCACAGAGGATGCAATATCCACCACCCTGCATACAGTACTCACCCATCTAGAACAGAGAGACACCTATGCTAGAATACTGTATGTTGACTTCAGCTCTGCATTTAACACCATCTTGCCGCAGAGACTGATGGATAAACTTCTCCTCCTGGGCCTAAACCCCACCCTCTGTCACTGGATACTGGATTTCCTGTTGGAGCGACCACAGTCAGTTCGTGTTAGGAAAAAAATCTCCAAATCCATCACACTGAGTACAGGATCCCCCCAGGGATGTGTGCTCAGTCCTCTGCTGTACACGCTGCTGACCCATGACTGTCACAAGAACAACATGATTGTTAAGTTTGCAGATGACACTACAGTCGTGGGTCTCATTCATGGGAATGAGGAATCCTATTACAGAGAGGAGGTCAATCTGTTTGAGAGATGGTGCAGAGACAACAACCTGGTGCTCAATGCGGAAAAGACCAAGGAAATGATCGTGGACTTCCGTAGATCAAAACCTAAGCACACACCCCTCTGCATCAGTAATCGTGAAGTGGAAAAGGTGGAGAACATCAAGTTCCTGGGAGTACAGATCTCTGACAACCTTTCCTGGTCCAAAAACACCACTGGGCTAGTGAAGCAAGCCCAACAGAGATTGTACTTCCTGAGGAAACTCCATCAGGCCTCACTACCTCCCAGTATCCTCACCACATTCTACAGGGGGGCTGTGGAGAGTGTGCTGACGTACGCCATCTCTACCTGGTTCTCCAGCTGCAGTGCGGCGGACAAAAAGGCCCTGCAAAGAGTGGTGAGATCAGCGGAAAAGGTCATTGGAGCCTCACTTCCCTCTGTCCAGGACATATTCCTAAGCCACTGCAGGAATAGGGCCCAGAAAATAGTGAGAGACCCCTCTCACCCTCTGAACAACTTCTTTAAGCTCCTACCCTCCAAGAAGCGCTATCGCAGTTTAAGATGCTCCACCACCAGGCTGCGGAACAGCTTCCTGCCTCAAGCTGTCAGGATGCTCAATGCACCGGCGTCCTAAATCTTCCCACTGGACTTTATTTATTATTTATTTATTCATCATTGGGACGTTTGTTTGTAATGTATGTGATCTTGATCCCTGAGAAACGCCTTCTCGTTTTGTTGTTCAATCAACAAAATGACAATAAATTTGATTTGATTTGATTTGATTTGATAGGGCTCCCCTATCAAAGTGCCAAGGCACCATGGCAACCAGACCGTTATGGTAACCATAGAATTACAGCAAGACTACATGTTAGTGAGCTGATGCCATCCTAAGAGCCCCAAAGACAAACATCACATCTGCCATCCTTTAGTAATCCAAAAATTGTGTATCGTGTATATAGTTTTGAGTTAGAACAACTCAAGTTGTGTTATGATATGTACTGTTCGAAAATGTCTGGTAGAAGGGCTGATGACATTACCTCCCTGAAACAAAGGTCCAGTCTTTTAATTA
>NC_082390.1:12500-170000 GCF_031168955.1 Gadus macrocephalus | reverse complement strand
AGCGGCGCCAAGAGAGACGAGATGGGCCGCCGGCATGGGGCAGAGCGAGAGCGAGGGAGAGAGGGAGAGGGAGAGGGAGAGGGAGAGAGAGAGAGAGAGAGAGGGAGAGGGAGGGAGAGAGGGAGAGGGAGAGGGAGAGGGAGAAGGAGAGGGAGAGGGAGGGGGAGGGGGAGAGGGAGGGAGAGAGGGAGAGGGAGGGAGAGAGGGAGAGGGAGAGAGAGAGGGAGGGAGAGAGGGAGAGAGGGAGAGGGAGAGGGAGAGAGAGGGAGGGAGAGAGGGAGAGGGAGAGGGAGGGGGAGAGAGAGCCAGAGAGAGAGGTCTCGTCTCCGGAGGTCATTGGAGGCCATGTGAGTGAGAGACACAGTAACGATCTGGGTTCTATTCTGCTCTACATTCCAGCGCTGGGACAAGATTACCATGCGGTGTTAACACCTTGCCGCAAAAAACATCCAATGGCTACCCGATGCTAGGCTACCCGATGCTAAGCTACCCGATGCTAGGCTACCCGATGCTAGGCTACCCGATGCTATGCTACCCGATGCTATGCTACACCGGGGCTAGGTTACCCGATGCTAGGCTAGCCGGTGCTAGGCTACCCGGTGCTAGGCTAGCCGGTGCTAGGCTACAATAGGACTTTGGGAAGAGAGCTGAACGGAAGAAAGAATCGGCTGAGGGGAGGAGGGGAGGGGAGAGGGGGGGAGGAGAGGGAGGAGAGGGAGGAGAGGGAGGAGAGGGAGCGCGGAGCCCCCTTACCTGATGCTGGTGCCAGGGGGCTGTCTGCGGCTGTGGGGCTACAGGAGCATGGAGCACTACTGGAGGGTGAGGCGGATGAGGGGGAGGGGGGGTGTATGGAGGGACTACTGACAGCGGTGGCAGCGGGGGGGCAGATGATGGGGGGGGGACACTCTACACATGCTGATGCCGGCTGCTGCCGCCGGGGCCCGCCTCCCGCGGCCGGGGGCGGGGGGGCACCCACCTGAGAGGCCGGCAGGGCGGGGACCAGGTCCATGGCGGGTTTTGGAGGCAGCTGGGGCGTGGCCGGCTTTAGCCCCGCCCCGGGCGAGCGGCCGCTGTCTCCCGCCGCTTTGATGGGCGGGTGGGGCGGGGAGGGGGTCTGGGACAGGCCGGGCTTTTTGGGCGGGATGGGGGGTGGGTTCCCGCGGTCGATGCGCGCCACGGTGGGCGACTTGACGCCGATGGGGTGGCCCAGGCGGCCGGGGAACGGACCCCCCTCCGAGGCCGAGTGCGGCAGGCCGGCCCGCCCGGCGCCCCCCGCTGGCGGGCTGGTGAAGCGCGAGAGGACCTGCGTGACGGTGTGGCGCGCCTGCTGCTTGGCCACCAGGTGGTCCCGGTTGGTGGGCGAGAGGTCCCGGGACGGCGGGCTCTGCGAGGCGCTCCCGTTTTGGTCCTGTTCCTGGAACTTGTAGCGAGCGGCCTGCACGCGGGGGCTCACGCCGGAGGGCGCGCCGTGGGGGGGCGCGCCCTCCGCGCCGTTCTCCGTCTGGGCCAGCCCCCCTGAACTGCTGTGCACCATCCCCCGCCCCCCCGACCGGGGCAGGCTGAGGCCCGCGTAGCCCGCGCCGGGTTTGACCGGGATGCTGAGGGGGGTCTTCTTGGGACCCTCCGGCTCGGCGGGGGGCGGGTCCGTCTGGCAGGACGCAGTCCGCGAGCTGATGGGCTCCGTGGCCACGCCCACAGAGCAGAGCGGCATGGGGGGAAACGTAGCGGCGGCCTCTGGCTCCGCCGCCGCCGCCTGTGGCGGAGTCCTGAGCTGCTCCAGCTGCCGGCGGAGGCTCAGGCACTCCGTCTCCTCGCGGCCCAGCCGGGCGCGGAGCTGCTCCCGCTCCGTGTCCAGCTCCGACAGCTGCTTCTCCATCTTGGCCTCCATCTGCTGGCCGCTCTGCCGCGCGGCCGCCAGCTCCTCCCCCAGCCGCGCAGAGGCCCCGCCCTCCTCGTCCAGGCGCGCCTGCAGCTCGTCGAAGCGCTGCGACTCCTCCACCACGCGCGTGGCCAGCTGCTTGCACTCGCGCACCAGCATCATGACGATGTGCTTGTTCTTCTCCCGCTCGTCCTTCAGCTGCGCCGTCAGCTTGCGGTGGTCCATCTCCAGGCTCTGGAGCTGCTGCTTCTCCATCTCCAGCTGGCAGGAGGGGGGGCACGGGTCAGACAGGGCTGGGCGTGAAAGACGCAGCGCACGCACGCACGCACACACCAAAGATGTGTGTCTTCCTCATTAAATTGCTTGAGAATCTGACACACACACACACACACACACACACACACACACACACACACACACACACACACACACACACACACACACACACACACACACACACACACACACACACACACACACACACACACACACACCATATTCTTGTTTTAATTTGAGTTGCTTTAACGGCTAAACAATCTGATCCTCTGAGAAATATACAAAGAGAACGTCTGTCAAAAAAAAAAAGAGATGTTCTCGGGCTTAACTGAGAAAAGAAGACAGCCTTCCTTGTCAGTTGGGTCCCAGAGGGCTGTGACTGATGCTACATGTCTGTATTGTGTTTAAAGCAGAGGGGACATTCTGTAACCTTTATTGGATTGTAAATGTGGTTCATTGCGTGTTTCCCATTAACTGCTCTGAGATATTCCACCCAGTTGAAGAGATTTGGACATTTCCGAATAACAAATCATCATTCTTCCTCAGCCTTTGTACTAATTAAAAATGATTTTCATGCGATTATAAGAATAGATTGCTGCAATGGCAGAGTTCGGGTTGTTACAGGGATTGGGAAGCTGCGGCCGTCTATTCCCAGGGCTGGCGGTCTTTATGCGGTTGAATTTCATTGACTCATCGTAGCTCCAATGTCTAAATCTGGAGCCCTGATACTATTGTTAGCTCGGCATGGCTAAAACACTCTGATAACGAGGCCTAAATCTGGGCCTGGGTTTTCAACAGAGCTGACCTATATCCTGATCACACGCGCTAAATAAGAAACACTTTTGGGGACAACTGAGCTACATGGGAGACGTTTCTGGTCCGGCGACTGGCAAGTCTCTCCAAACATCAGCCCCTTGCTAGCCTGCCAGGTGGACAGTAAGCAGCAGCCACTCTACTTGCTTAGAAGCTGGATCCAAAGCTAGCAGATAACTGGCTGTGAATAAGAGCCTCCTCAGCCAGGGTATAACACAAAGCGGAGGGGGGTTTGCTGTCATAGAGGAGCTGCTGAATCGAGTCAGGGATGACTGATGACCAACCCAGAAAGGCCCGGGACAGGGGGACACACAGACACAGAGGGACAGGGAGAGAGACAGACAGAGGGAGATAGACAGAGACAGAGGGACAGGGAGAGGGACAGACAGAGGGAGAGAGACAGAGGGACAGGGAGAGATTCAGACAGAGGGAGAGAGACAGAGACAGAGGGAGGGACAGACAGAGGGAGAGAGACAGAGGGACAGGGAGAGAGACAGAGACAGAGGGACAGGGAGAGGGACAGACAGAGGGAGAGAGACAGAGGGACAGGGAGAGGGACAGACAGAGGAAAGACAGACAGAGGGACAGAGACAGAGGGAGAGAGACAGAGGGACACGGGGACAGAGACAGAGGGACAGACAGAGGGAGAGAGACAGAGGGACACGGGGACAGAGACAGAGGCATGAGCCTCTTCTATCACCACAGTGTCTTACTGCTCCACCAGGACCACCACCGGGACCACCACCGGGACCACCACCGGGACCACCACCGGGACCACCACCAGGACTACCACCAGGACCACCACCAGGACCACCACCAGGGGGACTTTAGGTTCCCTGGGGGGGGCGGGGATGAGCTCGACAATGACTCAACAACACGGTCGGATACACACCAACCCCTCCAACCCCCCCCCCCCCTCCACCACCACCACCCCCTCCACCACCCCCTACAGGTCCAAACACATGACCAACGCTGGTTCTGGGGTAGCACCAGAACCGGGGCTCTCCCTGATGTGTACGAGAGTGAAAGGAGGTGAGCGTGGCCGAGCGGCTTTACGGCTAAAATTAGCGCAGAGATTTCTTTTTACCCTGGCTGATATGTGTATTCACTCCCATACCAAAACGTAGCCATGTGTTTACTGATGAAACCCCAAACCGTGTGTGTGTGTGTGTGTGTGTGTGTGTGTGTGTGTGTGTGTGTGTGTGTGTGTGTGTGTGTGTGTGTGTGTGTGTGTGTGTGTGTGTGTGTGTGTGTGTGTGTGTGTGTGTGTTAGGTCATTAGGCAAAGCGGTTCTGTAAACCATTTTGCAATCCGATGGCCCGTCGCCATGACAACAGCAGTATCGTTGTGCATTGTAGGGATCAGTAGATGAAGGTGGTGGTGGGGGTTGTGGGGGTGGTGGGGGTTGATGGTAGTCAGATCGCTGCTGAATACTTCTCCTTTCAATGTCCAGATTGGACCATCTTGGTAAGGTGAAAGGAAGTGGCAGGTAACAAATCAGTGGCAGTTAATAAAGATCTTCAGCCAAGACCAACAGAATGCATGTTGTTGATGTACCGACACAGAGGCACACAATCAGCCTCTTGCTCACAGATCAACTTTGTGATGTGTTTCAGACATCGCATTTGGCATATTTTGAGAGACAGAGATGGGAGAGAGGGAAGTAGGGAGGGAGAGGGAGAAAGAAATGGACATCTGGCTGCATGATTAATCAGGGTCCCATAGTCCTGACACTAATACACATCTGCACATCCTAAAAGGCCCACCAGCAGAGGCACCAATGCACCTGGTGGAGTAGATATAGGGTTAGGGTTAGGCTACCCCAACCCTAATGCACCTGGTGGAGTAGATATAGGGTTAGGGTTAGGCTACCCCAACCCTAATGCACCTGGTGGAGTAGATATAGGGTTAGGGTTAGGCTACCCCAACCCTAATGCACCTGGTGGAGTAGATATAGGGTTAGGGTTAGGCTACCCCAACCCTAATGCACCTGGTGGAGTAGATATAGGGTTAGGGTATCCTAACCCTAATGCACCTGGTGGAGTAGATATAGGGTTAGGGTTAGGCTACCCCAACCCTAATGCACCTGGTGGAGTAGATGTAGGGTTAGGGTTAGGCTACCCCAACCCTAATGCACCTGGTGGAGTAGATATAGGGTTAGGGTTAGGCTACCCCAACCCTAATGCACCTGGTGGAGTAGATATAGGGTTAGGGTTAGGCTACCCCAACCCTAATGCATCTGGTGGAGTAGATATAGGGTTAGGGTTAGGCTACCCTAACCCTAATGCACCTGGTGGAGTAGATATAGGGTTAGGGTTAGGCTACCCCAACCCTAATGCACCTGGTGGAGTAGATATAGGGTTAGGGTTAGGCTACCCCAACCCTAATGCACCTGGTGGAGTAGATATAGGGTTAGGGTACCCTAACCCTAATGCACCTGGTGGAGTAGATATAGGGTTAGGGTTAGGGTTAGGGTTAGGCCTCTTTTTAACATCCCTTCCCCTGTAATGCGACTATGGAACAGTGAAACATCCGTCAGGTCTCCCAGGCCTCCAACAGGGGGCGCCAGCCGGACTCAAAGACCCTTCCTGTGCGGTCACAGCAAAACATTCATGTGCAACAAAAGCAGCCGTTCATATTCAACGAGAGCGAGTGATGGCTGACAGAGAGCAGCGGTCACCATAGAAGCAGGACCGATGTCTGCTTCCAGAGCGACGAGGACAATTTATCAACTTTTAAAACACAAATTAGCAGTGTCTGGGGCCGAGGCAGACACCAATAGCAGAGCTGGATTGTATTTTCTCCAACGCTTGTTTCTAGCGAACATGAAGGTGAAGCTATATGTTGTGGTCCCCGGTTTCCCAGAGCTGTAATCAGTGGGTCGGTCCAGTGGGACACAAACCTGATCTTCCTTTCTGTTGCGGTACTGAGAGCAAGAGAGAACGAGGTCAAATCCCTTGGATGTGGAAACATATTAGAGCCAACGATATGAAACAATTATTAGATTAGATTCAATTTTGGTTCTAAATAGGTTGCCATGGTAACAAGAGGCGAAATTAAATTGTTTGGAAATATTGTTTGTTTGCTACATAGTAAACAAGGGAATCGTGTGAAATTGTTTATTTGATCGTGTTTTCTGTGCTGCCAAGAGCTCCATTACAAACTGGATATTGGGGACAACCCAATATCCAGAGCTATCTCTGAATCACACACACACACACACACACACACACACACACACACACACACACACACACACACACACACACACACACACACACACACACACACACACACACACACACACACACACACACACACACACACACACACACACACTATGAGGATTGACACTGTGATACTTGGTTGTATCAAACTGGACTAGGATGAACCGGTTAATCAAGCTGGTGTTCCAGAACAGAGGTTCTCAACAACTATGTTGGTGGACTACGAGAGGCATCAACGGTCAACATTCAGCAGATATCTTGAATAATACTAATTGTGTGTTAAAGGTTGTATCAGCGATGTTGGGTGACGTCTCTTCTGTTGGTATTGAAGCCAGATCCCAAACAAACAGAGCCAGCTCCCCCCTCCCTTCCGTGTTTCGTGCATCCAGTAAAAACTATCATGAACGCAGCGCAAAACCCCACAACACCCACCGCTTGTTGGTGATTGGTTGGAATACTATTTATTTAGGTTTTGCGTTGTTGGTAGTACCATTTGTTTTTGGGTACGACCTCGGAGCGCAGGCTGACTACAGAGACTCATTTATTGACGGCCTGCTTACGGGGCGGGCAGCTAGCGGATCGGGAGGAAAGATCAGATGAATGTTATCATTTATGTTTGGCCTAGCATCGCTGATACAACCTTTATCAAGGAGAAGAAAGTTGACACAATTGTCACATTTGAACGGAAGCCTTGACCGTCTGCAATGAAAAACATGGATTTTGGCGTGGAAATTTACGTTGGCCTTCGTACTTATCCAGCGCCTACACACACACACACACACACACACACACACACACACACACACACACACACACACACACACACACACACACACACACACACACACACACACACACACACACACACACACACACACACACACACACACTCTCTGGTTCTCCCTACCCTCTTCTGCCGGGTCTCGGCGTTGGCCAGCTGGGCCGCCATGCGCTCCTGCATCTTCCGGCAGTGGGCCATGACCGCCTCCAGCACCGACACCGGGCTGGACCCCAGGGGCCGCCGGTCCTTGTCCGGCCCCGGGGCCCGGCCCTCAAAGTCCCTCTGCAGCGCGAGGAAGGGGTCCGTCAGGCTGTACTGTCCGTAGCGCTCCTGGAGGAACACCTCCTTCCTCCGCGCCTGTGGAGTGAGGAGGGCGGGGGGGAGAGAATCTGATTACTTCCAGTGTTGTCCCCAAGCTTGATGCCACAGGGAATAAATAAACTCCCAGGTCCAGAATCAATGTCATAGCGCCCTGCCTCAGAGAACCAACCAGCGGAGACCTGGCGCCCACCAGGGGTGTGGCAACGGAACACGCAACCAAATCGTTGCAGGGGTGGGATTCATCATGTTAGCAAGATGTTGGGCGTGTGCTGGAAGCCATTTTATTTCATCTGTGGTACACTGCCTTCAGTAGCCAAGGTGAAGAAGCCTTGGTCAGCCCATCCCATGCAAGCCATGGTTAGCCTAGCCCATGCAAGCCATGGTTAGCCTAGCCCATGCAAGCCATGGTTAGCCTAGCACATGCAAGCCATGGTTAGCCTAGCACATGCAAGCCATGGTTAGCCTAGCACATGCAAGCCATGGTTAGCCTAGCATATGCAAGCCATGGTTAGCATAGCGTATGCAAGCCATGATTAGCATAGCATATCTGACTGACTGCTAAGCTGTGTTATCCATGTGACTGGTGCCGTGTCAACCACAGCAGCATACAAAAGTACGCAAATGTGTCCAAATAATATTATTAAGCTCTATTAGTATACCATCTGAGGGATTCCTTGTCCCTGAATCCAGTTACACACATATTGAGATGCGTACAATGCATTGTGCAGATTGTGTGACACACACACACACACACACACACACACGTCTTTAAATACATAAACAAAGGCAGGTGCACACAAATGTGACATGGACAACTATTTGGGTGGATGTCTTTAGTCCTGTGCGGACATGAAGGAGTGTGTTTACAACCAGGGGGGGTAAGTCATTACATGGAGGGGGGGCTTAATAAGACGTGGCAGTATTATGGGATGGAAGGGAGGGAGGGGGCAGAGAGAGTAAAACACAAGGAGCTACGTTGCCAAAAAAGGAAATAGTTCTCACACTTACTAACTAAGCACCGCACACTTACTAACTAAAGCCATTAGCATATGTATGCACACGCCTCGGTTTCACCACCATTATGGCTCAAAGTTAACCTCATTACTCTAGTGGCGGACCGTGTTAAAGATAAACATGCACCACAGGCCGGAAAGACCAGGAGAATGAAGGAGACAGAGCCAGAGACGGAAGACACACACACACACACACACACACACACACACACACACACACACACACACACACACACACACACACACACACACACACACACACACACACACACACACACACACACACACACACACACACACACACACACACACACACACACACACACGGTGACAGCACAAAGAACTGCAGCAGTTAAAACTAGGCTACCTTGTGGCCTGACCGAGCTAGGCTACAAATGACCACTGGTTCCGCCTAAAATGTTTACAACAAAGCAAATTGAGGAGGTTTGGCCAGCACTCCAGCTCCCATGATGCAGTGGGGCAGCCCGGGCAGCAGAAGGCTTGAGGGATGTTTGGAAAGCTTCCCGCCGCTCTGGGACTACTCTGGAAGGCGTTGGCGTCAACACGCGAGCCCGCCGTCGTCAGCTCTCTCTTCACCTTGTGCTATCTCCTTCGATAAATATTTACACAGAACAGCAAGCTTGGATCTTCTCAATCCTACCTCCATGGCTAATGCTTACGGCTTGCATTCCCTAGTGAGGTTTCCTTCTACTTCTCGTGCACAATGTTGGCTGCCTGGCCAATGGAGAGGTCTTTATATATATTTAGCATTAAAATAAAATATGTAACATCAAGTTTGATATACATTTTCAACCTCAAACAGTTCAAGCTATTAGGTGCTTTAAGTTAGCTTTTTTCAATTTAACAATTTAAATGGCAGAATGCTTTGCTAATCAAAAGGATTAATTTGAGTGCAATAGCCCTTGTTAAAGTAATCAACGTGCCATTGATCCGTCATCACTCCCATATGTACCAGTGTTCCCTGATAACTGTCGATATTCCTCGGTGGGCAAGTCAGGGGATGCCAGCGATCACAGGTCACTCCATCGTCAATTGAAAAAACACAGAATCTACCCGAGCAACCATATGGATTCCATTGACCCTAATGATATTGATTCCTCTATTGATCGCCAGCACGGCGAAAGTGATGCCAACAATAGAATAGACCAACATGCAAGACCACCTTTTTTCTATATGGTATGGCAGGTATACAAGTATGGATTTAGTATAGAGATTCCTCATGATGAAAAGCAACACAATTATTTCAATGAGCAAATAATTTTTCTGAACAAAAAAGTAAAAAAATGTCAGGAATACAGGGACCGTGGCCAAAAGCATTGACAGAGAGAGGAATAGAAAAGCGGCCAGACTGTTGATCCTTCCAAGCTGTGTAGGCTAAAGAATCACTAACGTGATAAGCATATTCACACTCTATTAATTTCTGCAGGAATATTAAATCAGAGTCCAATTGCTTAGTGAGGCTCAATAACTAAATCAGCAGACCGGGTCGCAAGGACAGCTCATATTAATATGATTATGTATCATTAAATGGTGGTATATTAGATAACCCCTTCTGCTCCAAATGGTAACTTTAAAAACAGGAAGTTGGATGCCAAACCAAAGCACTCTTCATAATGTGCAATATTGTGACAACACGTAACACACGAAACCCTAACCCAAAATCTTCTGACCTCAATGCTTCAGCCCTCTTCTATAGCGCAGTCGTCAGGCTAAATCCTGGCCAGGGGATTATCCCAATGGTTGCCGCGACTGTGATGATGACCAGGAAATCATACGTTAACCTACACCCCCCTCCAGGGCCAGCCTCCCAGACTGTCCTCTCCGGCTGTATAGTTAATATTGCTCCCTACTATTAAGGAAATCCTCTCAAGTGCTTAATGATATGATATCATTTAAACATCCTTATGATGGACAGGAGGATTACCAAGGGAGTATAAGAAGGGACATTCCCAGATACGATATCGTGTTCCACCCCCTTGGTACCGGACCAACATCCAACTGCACAGACAAGTTTCACAACTCAAGAGAAGAGGAGGAACGAGATAAGGAGAACAGAGAGACTTTTCAGCCTGATCCCTTGAAACCACTCCTCGGGAGCCGTCCACACAGGAAGCGCGTCACCATGATGCCGTAATGTGATCCCGCTCAGCATCATGCGCTCAGGGTTACGGAATTAAGAAGTTAATGCCCAGCCGCTGAAGGTGTCTCGCTAAACACTGCAGGCGTTCAGGCAGTCACACCGCATTGGAGTCTGGGCCTCGCTCTGTGGGAAAGGAGCTTTAGCCTTTCCAAACCATTTTCTTGGTCGCGTTGCTTTTCTCCGGGATGTGTTTGGACCGCTTCACGGGACTGAATGTGCTCGGGGGAAACGGATGATCTCCACGGAGACGCAACAGATACTCCATATGCAAGGTCGGGAAGTGGCCGCCTAAGATCGAATGTCTGCAGCTAACCGAATACGTTGGACCTTCATTAGGTCTGCAGCTAACCGAATACGTTGGACCTTCATTAGGTCTGCAGCTAACCGAATACGTTGGACCTTCATTAGGTCTGCAGCTAACCGAATACGTTGGACCTTCATTAGGTCTGCAGCTAACCGAATACGTTGGACCTTCATTAGGTCTGCAGCTAACCAAATACGTTGGACCTTCATTAGGTCTGCAGTTAACCGAATACGTTGGACCTTCATTAGGTCTGCAGCTAACCGAATACGTTGGACCTTCATTAGGTCTGCAGCTAACCGAATACGTTGGACCTTCATTAGGTCTGCAGCTAACCGTATACGTTGGACCTTCATTAGGTCTGCAGCTAACCGTATACGTTGGACCTTCATTAGGTCTGCAGCTAACCGTATACGTTGGACCTTCATTAGGTCTGCAGCTAACCGAATACGTTGGACCTTCATTATGTCTGCAGCTAACCGAATACGTTGGACCTTCATTAGGTCTGCAGCTAACCGAATACGTTGGACCTTCATTAGGTCTGCAGCTAACCGAATACGTTGGACCTTCATTAGGTCTGCAGCTAACCGAATACGTTGGACCTTCATTAGGTCTGCGTGTATCCAAAAAGGTCTGCCCTTCGATGGCCTACTGTAGTCGTGCAGCGGGGTAGGTGGTGTAAGCCATCATTACGTCGTGAAAATAACCAACCATGAAGAGAGAAGCGCCACAGACAGGAGGTCTGGGACGCCGAGGGGGCAACCCACTGTGGATCTCAGGCATCCCCCCGTCCCAAGTGGACTATGGGATGGACGGAAGGTATTGTGCAGATGACGAAACACGTGGTACAGTGTCATGGCTGCAGCACTGAGAGTTAAAGATAATGGAGCAATGCCAAGACCCACCGCAACAACTACTAACACGTCAATACAGCAAACCCTCCTTCAGCAAAATACTCAGACAGAAACCAGGGATCAATATGAGATGGCCATCAAACTGTAGACCAATAACTCTTAGAAGATCCACAGTCCATCCACTAATTGTTTGCCTGACTTCATTTAGCTAAAGCTATATTGTGAGTAAGCCTGGCCAAAGCTATGCAGTTCCGCTATTAACTATATTGTGAAAAAACTTTGCCAAGCAGCCTTGTTAGGAACTATAGCATGATTCCATGTTGTCAGAACACAACTAAATAATTCCCTGACAAGTAAACAAAGGGGGCGAGGTTGCCGTTTAAAATCCTATGCAGAACCAAGTCTGTGTGGAGTACTTTCAGAAAGCCGCCCCCTCTGATCACCAGATTCAATCATTCCATTGGTTTGACCGCAATTAGCATAATTCCTGTTCCACTCGTAACAACTCTAACAAATCTTTCAGGGATCACCATTTCTCACATGCTGTTATTGTATGAACAACTGTACACCTTCAGCATACATGCGTATGGTGTATGGCCAGGTTACAAATCACACACGCACATGTTTACACATAAATAACATAAATAGGTGTTCCTGTTACGTATTGACGACCCAAGAAATCCCAGATAATGACTGGGAAAGAGCTAGAGGGAGCGAGGGGAGAAGGACAGAGGCATGCAGCCCTTTGTAGAATCCGGAGGACTTCACACGGCGGGAGGGATCAATAAATAAATCAGGATGTGATTGATTAAAGGCCGTGGTGGCAGAGAGCAGCACAGTAAGGGGAGGCGGAGGAGGACTGGGGGAGAGGCTGGAATGATCTGAACAAGTCTGAAACCATAGGTTTAAATCGAAGGCATCGAGCCAGCGAAAGAGAGGGGAGACAGAGACACGGAGAGAGCCTTAAACAGCAAAAACACTGACGACCCCGACACAGCAGGGAGAAAGAACAATGAGCCAGAGAGCCAGAGCGCCAGAGAGCCAGAGCGCCAGAGAGCCAGAGAGCCAGAGAGCCAGAGAGCCAGAGAGCCAGAGAGCCAGAGAGCCAGAGAGCCAGAGAGCCAGAGAGCCAGAGCGAGGGGGACTAGAGAGAGCCAGAAGACGGATGGATGGAAGGACTACTGGACCGGAACGGACAACAGTAAACCCAAAGTGAATAATGACCATGACTTTGACAACGTTTAGCCTCAAGGCAAACCTCCTTTTATAGCTGCCATTTGTGTACTACGGCGTGGACCAAAAAGTATGGCTCGCACGGGTTATACAGCGATTTGCTGCTTGTCTCACAACTCCTTGAATGAACAGGTTAAAGCCAATATAATTCTACAGTTAAAATGTCTATGGTAATTCTTTGACCTACGGTATGACCGTCAGAGTCCCACAGACAACAGAATGCAGTGGCCACTAGTAGTCATGGAAAGACCTCAGTATGCAGTAGTATTATTAGACTGTCTTACAATATAAAACCAGCGTGACTTTATAACAAGCAAGTTTGTTCCCATCAGCTGGAATAGATGAGTTTGCTCGATTAGCTGACGGTAGAAATTAGCAGGGTAGTAATACTCTGTTTAGCTGAATAATCAGTCTCTGAGGTAATGCATATCCCCCTACTGTCGGGTCAAGAAGTCTGGGAAAACACACTGAACCACAACTATTAGTAGTATTAGTAATTCTCTCGACCTCTCGAATCAAGTCATCCATGTAATCAGAGCATCATTGAAAATGACTATATCCTTCAATGTTGGCTATTCACAAAGGCAGGCAAGAGCCAATTTGTGGGACGTTTGCCCAACAGTTGTGTTTATTTGAATCTCTTAACTAAGAGTGGTTTAGTGCTGGCGGTGAAGCATAGCCAACCAGGGGGCCAGCTGTATCAGCAGAAAGCAAAGCGTTGACATTACAATAAATGACATTAGCCAGCAGGCCCTACATCCTTACATAACATGCTACCACTGCCAGTGGGATTCAAGTCAGCCTCATCTGCAATTGTGGTATAACACTCTGGGCTAGCATGGCAATGTGCTGGACAATGATCAGGTTAATTGAGGTTTTATAATGTAAATAAGGGGGAAAAGTATGTGTACCCGGCAGCCAGGGTATTTTATGGTTTATTAGGAACAGAATCATCATATTGGAACTACAGGACCAGCGCCGTCCCTGGTGAGGCACGGTAAATGGCATCGCCATTTCTGATTGGCTGAAATGACGTTGAGAAAGTGCAATTACTTTCTGCGATGCGTTCGATTATTAAACCAAAAAGGGACATCTTCTATATTATTTCAAATACAATGTACTAAACTTAAAAAGGTATACACATTTTGTGAAGTGAATCTTTCACTTAAACTGGCTTGTTGGTTAAATGTATCGACGCTATGATATAGATAGAAATCTAACCAGCGACAAAGTAGAAGAGCGAAGGGAAGCTACAATGTTGTCTCTAATGCCAACTCCTGGCCCAGAGACGACATCACCAAACCAGGCCAATTAATCCTGAATGTCAGCCACTGAGAAAGTTGTTTTCCTGTACTCAGTAAGCAATTAATGAGCAAGAGATATACTTGGCCCGATCTATGTGTGCAACACACGCTCTGTGATGTCCAGGCTACTTGCCGGCATATTGGAGAGCGGCAGTTGGATCTCAGGTTATAACGCACCTTTAAACCAGAGGTTCAACACTTTTAACAGTAGCGGTGTGAAGTCTGCCACCCTTGACCCTATGTTGTCCATTCATCACTAGCTTGCCCTAGGCAGCATGTGACAGGTGGCCTCATATGCACTATTTACGTTCAGTGAACATTTGCATGTTACTGTGCAGACTGGGAACTGGAAGGCTTTGAGTGGCTGAGGAGAAGTATTTTTACCCACAATGCCTTGTGCTTGCAGCTCTCCTCATGTTTAATGAGTTCAAGCTGACGGTTTGAAATGAAAGTTTGATGAAGCCCCCGATACCACATGTCCAAACACGCACACCAAACAATACACAATCTCTAGGGGGGGCTTCACGGCTTCTGTATGAAAACAAGGCCAACCCCTGACAAGAATTGCTCAATGAGGAGAGAGAGTCGCATTTAATTTTAACTGCACTTGGAAGGCACACACACACACACACACACACACACACACACACACACACACACACACACACACACACACACACACACACACACACACACACACACACACACACACACACACACACACACACACACACAACCAGTGACATTATTTGTCAACAGTTCATTCAACAATTGTAAGTTTGTCAAACACACACACACACACACACACACACAACCCCCCCCCCCCCCCCCCCCCCCGGGCAGAGCAGGGGGGCTGTTCCTGGCCAGTGGAGTCAGCTTCTTCGTTCTATTTCGGTCCTTAATGCCACAGGACACTGATGCAGATCCTCCGCCTGAACACACCACACTCGCCCCTGGGGCCACTACACTAAACTAAACCCCCATCTGATAGGGCTAGAGTGTGTGTGTGTGTGTGTGTGTGTGTGTGTGTGTGTGTGTGTGTGTGTGTGTGTGTGTGTGTGTGTGTGTGTGTGTGTGTGTGTGTGTGTGTGTGTGTGTGTGTGTGTGTGTGTGTGTGTGTGTGTTATGGAGTCATGTTTATGGAGCATGGTTGGATTGTAAACTAGTTTACCATTTGTGTGTGGGTGAAACCCATTACAGTGTGTGTGTTTGCATAAATTATATAGATACACATGTTGTTACATAACACTCACTCACCCACTCTGTGTGGGTGAGTGCACGTTTGTCGTGGTGGAGCGATGTGCTCGATATCCGTGGTGTCAGCATTTCTCTATCAGGATCATTTAACTAAGCCGGAAATAAACTCTGCAAGCACATATTAAGCGCAAACACATTATCAAAGATGCATGCCAAAATAATCAAAGTTTTCATGCTGTAATTGGTGAAATGAACTCCCAACACACACACACACACACACACACACACACACACACACACACACACACACACACACACACACACACACACACACACACACACACACACACACACACACACACACACACACACACACACACACACACACACAGGTCAGCAGGCTTGTATTCAGGAGTTCATCTCTTGCAGCCCTCTATAGTCCAGATAAACGCACGTAGAAATAAAGAGCAACCGTTGTATAAATGTGTAACAAGAGTCGAAAGTCCTCCTGCCGTTAAAACACCCAATATGAACCAAGCAGGGAGTGCGTCTCATGTGGCTATCAGCCTGCCGGGGAACTCGTACCCCAGTACGCAGCACTGTTACCGGCAGCAAGAAGTCCAGTCCAGTAGTACCGTTCAGAGATGCACCCAGGGGGGGGCGAGAAGAGAGGATGGATACGAAACGATGGTGCGGTGGAATAACTCCATCACATGGACTTCAGTTCAGTGTATCCCTCCGCCCACTGCTACAGCGGGTTGGACTGTGTGGGTGGAAATGTCACAGAGCTCTTGTCAGAACATTTGGTGTGATGCTCTCCGTCTTTATGCCACAGACACACACAGGCCGATGCAACCTACATCCCCGTTACCATCGGCAACCCGTGAAGAGAGTTTGAAAGCCGTCCGGATCTCACAATAAGCCACATAAAATCAAATACTACCTCGAATACTAATATATATATATATATATATATATATATATATATATACACACACACACACACACACACACACACACACATACAAATATATAGATATAACTTTGGTTTACTGACAACCAAATGATCAAATAAATCCCAACCCTTCCTTACTTACACATGACAAATGTATAAAACCCTGCACCGGACTATAAATAGCTATAAACACGAACTAAACGCGTTGTGTTGGCAACGCACCCTTGAACAGAATTCACAGGGTTCTTTAGCTGTACATTCCACGTCACGATGGGATTGTAGCTCCTTTGTCCCCCTACCTCCCACCCACTCTGCCTTTGGTGTAAATAACAGGCCTTCGTATGAGAGAACCACACCATAATGCTGTGATTACGCCGTGCTGTTTAAAAAGCACACCCAATTGAATGAAGGACCACGCTGTGGAAAGACTGAATTAAGAAGTGCCTGAAAGGCATCCAGTAACACTAGAGAAGGGAGAGTTTTAGAAGAACATTGGAAAAAAAGACTGATTAAACCTAAAGGAAGTAACTACTGTCGGACAATCTGCCCATAGGGATCATTAAAGCAACTCAATCAATTCTGTGTGTTTATACATTCTGATATTAGTCTCCAGCGATCTGAACCAGCTAATATATTGGACGATGTCCTTTATACTAACAAAGCTCATTTGTATTCCATCAAGTTTAATGCATCATGTCGGCAATTGAAACTGCATGCATTCCAATTTGTAAAAAGAAAAGTCAGCTAAAGTAAGCCCCTATTACAACGGTTTGTTTCCAAAACAACGATGGTGCTATTGGGACAGGACAGCTACGGGCTTCACTACTGAACTCTTACTGACGTTCCTTAAAGAGCTGATCCACTTCAGTCCTGAGGCTGAGGACCAGGACAGGAGTCTGTCTTCATGTGGATGAGATCCAAGAAGCTCCACCAAGCAGGGCCCCTAGTGAAGGGTCAGCGGGTTCCTGAAACCAAGAGCTCCTGCTACGGGCTCACCGCTGAGACACCCGAGCTCCTGGCGGGGGCTTTCAGAACCGGACATGGCCCTGACAAGCAACCGATACCCACTGGGCATGGTTGGCCGGGCTGCCACACACACACACACACACACACACACACACACACACACACACACACACACACACACACACACACACACACACACACACACACACACACACACACACACACACACACACACACACACACACACACACACACACACACACACGGGGGTTAAAAAAAATTGAAATACCCTTATCTTAGCTGATACCATTTTTGTTTGCTGAACATAGAACAGCGTCTGATTCAAGCAACCGAAAGGGCAGAACAGGGAGCATCTTTGTCTCCACTTCCTGTCGGGAGAAGACGCAGATAGAAGTATGCCCGGCTACTCAGATTGCAGCCGAACACCTGGAAGTTTAAATGTGATCCCAGGGGTTTGCTCGCGTATCAGTTATATCAACACAAGCGTTTAGGAATAGCCTCTCCATCGTCCCGGGGTTCCTTGTCTTCAGTGAGTTTCTTCCAGGGATAAGTGGGGAAGAAGATTTGTTTCAGGTTACCATGTTGAACACTAACCCAGTGAAGCTACATGAAGAGCACCAGAAGATAGCTTTGGCTCATCCTGGTTCAAAGTCAGACTATTTAAATGACCTTAATTCCTGTAGAATGAGACTAACCACATAGCAAGGTAACACAGGGGAGTCCACAGTGCATCCATGGGTTGGACTCCAGACCACGAGGTCCAGCACTGCTGTGGGAACTAATAAGCACTTCAAACATTGTTCCGCTTCATTTCATTGTAGCACCGCATTGCCTTTTCCTCTCCTGTCCAAGTTGAACAGGCCATCCGTCTTCCTCTGTGACTGTTGCTAGGGGCGGTCTGCTTCTGTTGTCTGTACATCTCTGCAGTGCCGTTAAAAGCTTCCTGGCTGGCTTGATCATCACATATCGGGACATACAGTATGCGACGTCCTACTGAACTATCAATGATCCCTTGACATTTCCTCTTTAGCTTTTGCACTGCAGGAAAGACGACAGCGGGGTCATTCATGATTTGGAGTTTATGAGCAAGAGTGAATTAATTGTTCACAATTCACATTACTAGCTGGAACACGAGAACAATGAACGGCTTTGTTGGACATGGAGCTTTGACAGCGGGGGGGAAAAGACGCAGATTGATATTATATTAAATGGCATTCAGTGGCTGCCACCGACATCATGCAGCATCATGCGGGTCCAACAATAGAAACGCATGCGTCCAGACCCGAGCACAGCCTGCCTGCCCCCGGGACTGTGCCGCTGAGCATAGCCTCACAGGATTAGCGGAGGAATGTGTGCATCTGGGTGTTTGGCAGCCCTTCCTCTGTGTGACAGTTCCAGGCGGTTCCTTGACATTTACAGTGGCATGAATCTCCTCTTCCCATGATCTCCGGCTCCCAGTCCTCTGGCATGCAGTCTCACCTCCACCCCTAAACCATATGCTCACCGCCCCACTGTGAGCGACGGTGAAAGACAAACGGCATCAATAATACTGTTATGACCCGACGGTTGCATTGCAGTAGTCTATGTAACGGACCGCTTTCAATCTACAACTTTATGCTAATTATTAAGGAGGTGGAAAATGGCAGGTCCAGTTAACAATAAGTTAAAGCGCATCCACCTATACCGATTAGAGGGAATTATGGAGTGACTTTCTGTGCCTGTAGATGTTTCACCTCTGAAAAGCCGCGGGAGTGTTAAACAAAGGCTTTCCCTACTGTGCAACGACTCGTGCATTTATGACATTTGATGATATCCCAACTGAACTTCATCAATTCACCCGACAACAAAGACTGAACTATTGCAGCTTTTCTTGACTGCAACGTCTGCCCTCTAACCTGCAGTTAGCCCTGGAGGTGTCCTGATTCAACCAGCTAACCCTAACCCCGATTCAACCAGCTAACCCTAACCCCGATTCAACCAGCTAACCCTAACCCCGATTCAACCAGCTAACCCTAACCCCGATTCAACCAGCTAACCCTAACCCCGATTCAACCAGCTAACCCTAACCCCGATTCAACCAGCTAACCCTAACCCCGATTCAACCAGCTAACCCTAACCCCGATTCAACCAGCTAACCCTAACCCCGATTCAACCAGCTAACCCTAACCCCGATTCAACCAGCTAACCCTAACCCCGATTCAACCAGCTAACCCTAACCCCGATTCAACCAGCTAACCCTAACCCCGATTCAACCAGCTAACCCTAACCCCGATTCAACCAGCTAACCCTAACCCCGATTCAACCAGCTAACCCTAACCCCGATTCAACCAGCTAACCCTAACCCCGATTCAACCAGCTAACCCTGCCAAAAAATACTGCCAAGGAGGCAGTGATGAGGGTGATACGGTTAGCAATCATTTGCAACTGGACATTAACTGGCTGGTGGAAGAGGATGGGCAGGTCCTAGCTGGAGGCATGTGCACGCTCAGAATCAAACTATAAGTAGAAATGCTATTCAGAGGCACCCAGATATTCAGTAACACAAAGTCAAATGTACACACGTACCCACACACACAAATGGTCAAGTCAAGGTTATTGATCTGAAAGCCTGGCTGTGTTTTAGACAGTCAGCTGATTTTCCAGAAGCCAGACTGACCGAAACCAGGGCGGACAGATAGAGACAAAAGAGACAAAGGATGGACAGATGCAGAGAGTAAGAGAGCTTGAATACAGCTAGCGGGGGAAAGGGCTTTAGTTTGGTTCGTTTGGTTTAGAGCTTTTCAATTGATTAGAAAATCTTCCAAAGACAATTGAGTGAATTAGATCATAGACAAACGTGACATAAAAAGGAAATTCAGTGTCCTTCTGATCGAAAGCAAAATAAATCGTCTTATAGTGGACACAGTGTGCAAGCGTCCACATTAATTTGAAGAAGCATTAAAGATCATGCCAAACCAAGCAGCAGAGATATCAAGAGAGAAGTGACACCCATCCGTGTGTGAGCTGAATCGTGCGTGAGGGCTGAATTGTGTGTGAGATGAGTCGTGCGTGAGGGCTGGATCGTGCGATTCAGGCGACCGACAGCACCAGTTTGAGGGTTAACACAGGGAAAGGCTTACACTGTTTAGCAGTGGATAAGGTAGGATATAAATCATAAAGGCAACAATCACGTTAACCTTTAATTATATAATTATAGCAACTAACTATTGAATTAAGCTGCTGAGAACCCTAGCCATATTCTGAGTGTAATGCGATGATTCCCAGACACAAAAACACAGTAATTGTATGCATAAATTGTATGTTATACTTGTGCTATCATGACTGTTTTCCTTCTATCTGGCTAAGCAGCGTTTGGGTGGCATTACTGCGGATCTCGGTACGCAGAACTACGGGCTTGGCCGTTGACTTCGTGGGCATTTGATCTTGCGTCTTGTTTATCTTGGTGGCCCTCATCGGGCCAGACCCCAAGAGTTAGAAAGAGGAAGAAAAGAGTTGAAAGATCTTCATAATGAACAAAGTAATATTGTATTATTTTTCTTTAAACCTTCATTGAGAGAAATGTGATTTCTTTCTTTCCAATATTATTTCAACATATCATTTTAGCTCACTGAATAAAAAGGTGATTTATTTCAAGTGACACAGGGTGAAAATGCACAGAAACCATAAATTCACTTGTACAGAAAAAGTCCCAAAGACATACAGACGCCGAGCACCATGAGGAGCCGAATGTAGGGAGGGAGAGAGAGGGAGAGAGTGGAGAGAGAGAGGGAGGAGAGAGAGAGAGGAGAGAGAGAGAGCCTGCTGTGACCTACTTGCTAAGCTCATCTCGAGCATCCATGCTTCCAAGTGAGGATGCTACAACACACACACACACACACACACACACACACACACACACACACACACACACACACACACACACACACACACACACACACACACACACACACACACACACACACACACACACACACACACACACACACGACGATCCTTTAAAGAGACACACATACAACTTTGCCCCGCATGAGGAGGAAGGGCATGGGGGGGTTGTTGGTGAGGGTGTGTGTGTTTGGAGGGGGGTGAGGGGGGGGTAGAGGGCCAGAGCAGCCTGCCGGTGGGTGGTAGTGAAACTTGAGATGGGAGCCTTGATAGGGAGCACTCCGTTGCTATGGGAGACCGGGGTAAGGGGAGGGAGGGGGTCTGGTTGCTATGCAGTTGACGGATCAGAGCTGTGTGTGTGTGTGTGTGTGTGTGTGTGTGTGTGTGTGTGTGTGTGTGTGTGTGTGAAGAAGAAGAAGAAGAAAAAACAATGCTGCCATTTACCATAAAAAGACGACTAGAGAGAGACAGAGAGCTATTATGATATTCTCAAAGACTTCAAAGTCCTCTGCATGCTGATTACTTCTGCCATGCCCACTGCTCTTCAAATGAAACAGCAGAAGTGCAGACCTACATAGCCCCCTATTCAGCAGGGCACCAATGCACGTTGTTTGGATTCAGTGGAGTTTGATTGACTTGAGCTCATACAAAGCAATTTTTCCATAGAAACATAATCCAGGTGTATACAAGGCAGACTTGTACAGAGGCTTGTATGCTTATGTACTAAGGAGTAAACAAAAGAGTGATCTTCAGCCCAGACGGTTCTTCCCTGTTGATCGCCATGTCAGAGGGCAGGGGTCTCAGTGTTGCCAGGAAGTCTGGACGGACCAGGGGGCGAATGGAACGGAGGAAGGGGTCGGCAGGTCTCTTAGCATCAGGGCAGCTCCGGGAGAGTGCATCCATTATTACTGACCAAATTAAAAACACCATCTTTTGGCTTTTCTGATAAACTGTGGAGCCTCAGACTGGAGCCAAGAGACACAGATATTCTAAAAAAGGTACAGAGAAAGCAAGAGGAGCAACCTCAGTTTAAGAAACATACGTAGCTATAAAAGATGAATGGATGCCATTTCAAGTGTAAATGTCTGTTCCACTCTATGCATCATAGAACTGTCTCTATGCACCATATACCTTTTTGGGCTCAATCAATCCATGACCAACTATTACACAATAGAATGTACAGCATTATCGTACCGGCCAAAGGCTTGAGATAAGTCCTCCTCATTCTTTTGTGTTTGTGAATCCACTTTTAAAAAGACTGTGTGTGAATAAAGACTCACGGATAAAATGTATTATTAATCTCATTTAAAATATCAATACAGTAAGCGTGGGAGAAAGAAGCAAGAATAAGGGCAAGCGAGAGTGAGCTAGCGAGAGCGATCAAGACTTGAAGGGAGAATGAGAGAGAGTGTGAACCAGAAAGAAAACCGGGACTAGGGAATGAAAGTGAGCGAGAGAGGAAAAGTGAGGGCGAGGGAGTGAGTGAGTGAGTGCACGGTCAGAGTGATGGGGAGGCCCAGCGACAGTGCATGCCTTAAATAGCTGGCTACTGTAACATGGTGCAGGAGAAACGCTCATGGCTCTGGCCGTGTGTGTGTGTGTGTGTGTGTGTGTGTGTGTGTGTGTGTGTGTGTGTGTGTGTGTGTGTGTGTGTGTGTGTGTGTGTGTGTGTGTGTGTGTGTGATTTAAATCGGCCGATTAAAAACGAAACAAAAAAAAGCATATAAAACGTAGTTTTTGATACCTTAAATATACTTTAAACACTTTTGACGAATATGTGAATTGAATGCAGAACCTTTGAGTGTTTTAGAATACATTTACAGTAAAAAATTAGTGTAATGTAAAATGTAAAATAAATAACTAACTCCCAATGTGCTGCGCTCGTGAGCAGTGACTAACACGTGCGTGCTGAGCAGTATGGTCTCACCGTTAGAGTCTACAGTATAACAAATTAACATGGCCTGGGACCTAAAGAAAAACAGGCACAACATGCTCAAACAACGCGTCATGTGTACATTGGTGAGGTGAGCATGCAGCTGCCTGAGCGAGCGTGCTTTCATGATGTACGCTAAAATTCAATCTCCTCTTTTTTACTCCAGCTAAAGTTGTTAGTTAGCAAGGCGAGTAGGAGCGCAATCTGCAGGATACTAAGCGCAATAACATTTCTTAAAAAATAAAATAATAATCGGTTGTAATCGGCGCCTTTTTGGCCGATGTTGATTATTTTCAAAAAGGCTATAATCGGCTGATTAAATCGGCAGGCCGATGTATCGGTCGGGCCCTGTGTGTGTGTGTGTGTGTGTGTGTGTGTGTGTGTGTGTGTGTGTGTGTGTGTGTGTGTGTGTGTGTGTGTGTGTGTGTGTGTGTGTGTGTGTGTGTGTGTGTGTGTGTGTGTGTGTGTGTGTGTGTGTGTGTGTGTGTGAGAATCCACCTCTGGAACAGCCAATCACAGGACTCGTCAGAGGACCACGTGACCTTTGCTCGTCCAAGTCGGTAGATTGGTCCGGACCAGAATATTGACTGCACACATGGTCTCCTTTGGCCACCAACAGATTAACTACTGAGCTGAGAATGAATAAGGTAATTGGCCAGGTTTCAATGGGTATTTGCACTACTGAATAGGTAGTGATGGCTGACAAAACAGTGATTGTCGCCCAGGGTTATTGAACTACAGGCCAGAGTTAAGAAGCCATTTCAGAGCAAGATACTGAACCTAAGTGACAAAGAGTAGTGTATGGCTCGGCTCGCAATACATCCGACCACGTGATCTGTTTGTGTTTCTACAACCTGCCGTTCTGTGAAAACCGATACGGTAGCTTAGCCAGCTTTAGCCGCAACGCTAATTAATCAACGCCGATACCAAAGCCTCTTATTAATGCTCCACAGGCCTCACACAATCATGGCACGCCAGGAGAAGCTGCGGCTTGGCGAGGCCATTGTGGGAGCAGTGAAACGGCACCAGGATTAAGCCTGGCACTGGTTTTAGCGGGGATCAGGCCTTGCCTTCAAAATGAGTTACAATTGATTTACGTTTCCTTCACTACCGGTTTGACCAATATGCACCCGTTAATAGGTAGAGCCCTCCCACTGCCATGGTACGGGCGTTTGCAGGTCAATAGGCCAAACACTAATGATGTGAATACGTTAATGTGTGCTTTTTATTTGGCCATTAAAGTCAAATTCTTAATTTGGCCCACAACCATTAGCTGACAAAACGATTCAGGTGAGGGAGTCCCACTGGCGTATTGAGAGAGAAGTTACGCAAGCATGGTTTCCCCGCCATTTATATGCAGTCCCATTGAAGATCTATACAGTCAAGTTATCCTCCTTATACCCTCCAACAGGGTACAATAGGAGGGCACCAGAGGACAGGGTTAGTACCAACAGGGTACAATAGGAGGGCACCAGAGGACAGGGTTAGGGTTAGTACCAACAGGGTACAATAGGAGGGCACCAGAGGACAGGGTTAGGGTTAGTACCAACAGGGTACAATAGGAGGGCACCAGAGGACAGGTTTAGGGTTAGTACCAACAGGGTACAATAGGAGGGCACCAGAGGACAGGGTTAGGGTTAGTACCAACAGGGTACAATAGGAGGGCACCAGAGGACAGGGTTAGGGTTAGTACCAACAGGGTACAATAGGAGGGCACCAGAGGACAGGGTTAGGGTTAGTACCAACAGGGTACAATAGGAGGGCACCAGGCCTTGATGCTGGGTTGATAGAGGACATTGATTATGCATGCAGCTGGTGTCCACGGAAAGTCGCTTTTTTCAGAGATTTTTTGAAAAAGAAAGATTGTCTGGGTTAATCCCTTCTCCTGCGCCATTCTTTGTCCAAAAGATTAGAACCTTGCACTCTCTCCATCTGGTTTTCGGTGGCTTTTTCTTTTTTGTTTTTTCTCCCTATATCATCCGTCTTCGCACTTAAATCACATAAATGTCTGAAAATAGAGTCCGTTGAGCCTTATGTCGGATAAAAACAAAGGGCCGTTGCATGTTTTGCAGGGAGTCGACAGCAGGTAGGACGGCCACAAGAGGGAGGGGTGCGGAGAGGAGAGGGAGCGCGACAGGGAGGGGATCCATCGGAGAAGAAAATGACTGAGACAGGGAAGAAGCGGATAAGAGACGAGTAGAAACTTGGCCAGGCATCGAAGTAGGACAGAGAGAGTGAGAGAGTAGTGGCCGGGACAAGGACAAACATTGCCCTTGCGGAAAGGGGATTGCTAATTTCACCACAGGCCGCCCGGTTTAAACAAGGTGAATTATTGATACAAAGGAAGGCACTGAGGTGCTCCAAAAGGACACCTGGTCCCAGCCCCGATGACGTCACCGAAGAACAGCCCGGGAGATGGCATAAACGAAGGTTTATTAGGGCAGCATCGAAATGGGAGCAGTGGCAAAATACGATGTTAATCATGACCTGAATACAGCTCTGGCCCACAGAGAGAGGGCGAGAGACAGAGAGAGGGCGAGAGACAGAGAGAGGGCGAGAGACAGAGAGAGGGCGAGAGACAGAGAGAGGGCGAGAGACAGAGAGGGCGAGAGACAGAGAGAGGGCGAGAGACAGAGAGAGGGCGAGAGACAGAGAGAGGGCGAGAGACAGAGAGAGGGCGAGAGACAGAGAGAGGGCGAGAGACAGAGAGGGCGAGAGACAGAGAGAGGGCGAGAGACAGAGAGAGGGCGAGAGACAGAGAGAGGGCGAGAGACAGAGAGAGGGCGAGAGACAGAGAGAGGGCGAGAGACAGAGAGATTGGATAAGAGCTTGTTCAGAAATAGCACGTCATCCTTGCATCTGTGGAGGACAAGCAACATCCGAAGGAAGTAAGCCAGAAGGAAAAGAGTAAGAGAGGCATGGGATGGACTGAAGCACTTACATTTTGAACCTCGTAACCCCAGTTTGTATGGGTTAGAGTTGGAAAGGGAAGCAAATAAGCCGAGTGAAGATGGGCGCACCTCAAACAATACCATTTCAGCATCTCGTTGACTGCTACGTCGCACCATTCAACCACAGCTTTGTCTGTTTGCCATGGTTTGTTTAATTAGTTACATGGAGAACATAATGGCAACCATGTGCAAAAGTGCTATAGTACAGTAGTAGTAAATATTGATACAGGCAACAGAAGGTGGATTACGACCACAGGACCTTAAAGCCACTACGGAGGCCGGCTATTTTCTCAAGGGCTTGTCACTCTGTCATCCAGCTGTGATTTAACAAAGGTAATCCGAGAGGCTCCTTATCTGAGGGGAGACTCGGGGTCCAGGCACCGAGTGTTGTCCCTCACATCCACCTCTTAGCACCATTCTCCGTTTGGACTAAACCCCCATCTGTTCCCCGTCACCGTGCTACACTTAATTTAAAACCAGGTCAAGATCCCTTTTTCTGGTACACACTACATTCTTAGCGGCCGGTCGACCTTTCACACGCGCACAAAGGCTTTCTGCTCCGTATAGCCAGCACTACGGGTTAGGGTTAACCCTAACCCAGCACTACGGGTTAGGGCTAACTAACCCTAACCCGTAGTGCTGGGTTAGGGTTAGCTAACCCAGCACTACGGGTTAGGGTTAGGGTTAGCTAACCCTAACCCAGCACTACGGGTTAGGGTTAGCTAACCCTAACCCGTAGTGCTGGGTTAGGGTTAGCTAACCCAGCACTACGGGTTAGGGTTAGGGTTAGCCCTAACCCAGCACTACGGGGTCAACATCCATGGATGAGTTGGCAAGAATTAGCTGGGAACACTGTGACACTGTATTTGTGAGACCGCTAGGTGAGTGCATGACAGCTACAGAACGAGATACAACGAGAGAGATACAACGAGAGAGAGAGAGAGAGATACAACGAGAGAGAGAGAGAGATACAACGAGAGAGAGAGATACAACGAGAGAGAGATACAACGAGAGAGAGAGAGAGAGAGAGAGAGAGATACAACGAGAGAGAGACAACGAGAGAGAGAGAGAGACAACGAGAGAGAGACAACGAGAGAGAGAGAGAGATACAACGAGAGAGAGAGATACAACGAGAGAGAGATACAACGAGAGAGAGAGAGAGAGAGAGAGAGAGAGAGAGAGAGAGAGAGAGAGAGAGAGAGATACAACGAGAGAGAGAACGAGAGAGAGAGAGAGACAACGAGAGAGAGACAACGAGAGAGAGAGAGAGAGAGAGAGACAACGAGAGAGAGACAGAGAGAGAGAGAGACAACGAGAGAGAGACAGACAACGAGAGAGAGACAGAGAGACAACGAGAGAGAGACAGAGAGACAACGAGAGAGAGAGAGAGAGAGAGAGAGAGAGAGAGACCAGGGTAAATTGAAGAAGCGGGCGAGAGAAAGCAGACAGACGGATGCTATTATTAAAAAAAAAGTGATTAGATGATTAGAGAAGAGAGAAATGTCAGGACTCACCCTCAGGGTCTCAATGACCAGGTCCCGTGCTTCCAGCTCTCCCTCCATGATGCTCAGCAAGGTGAGGAGCTCTGGTTTGCTCAGACTGTCCATGTTGAACTCACATTTCTGAAAGAACACAAGACACACAGGGTTATAGCTGGAGATAACATGATGGTAAACGGGTTGGTAAATACATCATTGTAAACAAAATGGCGGTTTACATTGTGCCGTTTAGGTAGACGGAAAAGGTCAACAGCATAGTCATAAAGATGGTCTTCAAAAGCATGGGATATAACAGTTCAGTTACTAAATCTAAAAACATGTGATTTGCCAACATGTCAAGTCTAAATCCCAGTGTCCTTTTACATCTCAGCATTGCTATAGCAAAATGGATCTAGTTGTAGTCGAGTATTTAAAAATAATAATAATAATCTCCACCAAGCTTTTAAAATTCTCACAAAATTATGCCTAACACACACACACACTGGATGGCTATATGCAAATTTACTTTTAACGTGTGAAAATGTGTGTAAACACTCCTCAGTTTCAAACTGGTCCCATTAAGTCCAACAATCAAAAACCATGCGGCAACGGGTATCATTCTACCTTGAGGCTTATTTTCTCCAATTAGTCCACATTTAGCCAGGTCATTAGGCTCCGTTTTGGCTAGCAGAGGCTATAGGGCATGCCAGTGCAGATGAATAATTGGGATTGACCAGACCACTTTCCACAGCGCCTTATGTAAATTAAACGTTTTTTTGCATCTACTTGTAAAAAGATGGGAGAAAAAAAAACAACTGCATCTCACTCTCTAGTATGCGTTGTAAATTGCAGGAAAGCCCAACTTCCATCAACACCATCAGATTTACAAATTAGGATCTCTATTGCTAAACAAAACATCTGGGGTGCAGCTCGTTGTCAGGGTTCCATCTTGCATCCTTTCTGTCACATTCCCAGACATTGTGACTGAAGCTAGTTGGTCGGCATTCCGAGAGCCAGTGTCGGAATGTCGTGTTCATAAACAGTAAACGCCATTGTGTTCGTTCAACGCATAGAGACGAGGAATACGGTGAAATTCTTACATGGTCTGTTGAAAAAAGTTGAATGGGAGTGGGAGGAGGACTTGGAGGTTCACAGCATGTCCCAGAACCCCACGCTAATCAGATGTTCACAGTAGAGCTTGGTGACACATTCGTTTCTTGGGGCCGTTCCTCGACACCATCTGCTGCAATAACTTGGACACAGCCATCCTTATTCTTCTTGTGTAATATCTAGGACGCCTGTCATCGGATAGATAGTACTGTAAAACCGAGATCAACGCAAAGCAGCAATCCAACAAAAGGGAAAATCTCTCTCTCTCTGTCACAGGTTTCCACCAGAAATATGTAAACCTTCAACTCCTGCAGATGATCAGTTGCCTGTAGGGATGGACGTCTGATGTATGACCCATCTATGATCCATCCTGAAAGACGTCCATCTCTAAAGGCCTCACTGGAGCGGCCATGAGCCCAATGTGTCTTGTTGAGAGTGATCCATCGAGACCCAGGGGAGAGGGGTTAATACAGACCTGGGAGATGGTCTCCCTGAGATGGAGAAAGACTTCCTGAAGGTTAATGGTGGTTTAGGGTTAGGGTTAGGGTTATTTCATCTGAGATGGAGAAGGGCTTCATGAAGATTATTGGTGGTTTTCTGATGTTTTGGTATGAATAGTTTGAAATTGAATAGTGTCACATGTAAAAATGACTGAGGATAAATCAAGCTACCCCAATGAAGATTTTTCAAGTAAAAATGTGACTTAAGAATGCTTATTTTACAGTCCAATATCATTAGAGGTAGAACTCTGACGTCAAATCTGAGAAGCGGTTTCCAAGGACAGATTCATAGACTCAAGGCCGACCAATCGATTTTCACAGCCTGTTCCCAGAAACCCTTTCACCGTATAGGCCTTTCAGAGAATCACAGTGGAGAATCTAGCTTCTCAGTACCCAATCCCTTCTGCCCGGTCATGTGAACATGGTGTCAATGTGTGATAATGATACAAGCCAAACCAGACACAGATAAACAGACAATCAAAATATGGCAAAGCGATGAAGTTACAAAGCTGTCATAAAAAAAGGTTGGAAAAGGCTAGTCTCTATTCTCCTATCATGGGATCTATTAGCCCTATATACATCACTTGGCAGGCTTCTGTCCCACAAGCCCAAATTAAATTACAAGGGCCAGGGCACTGCCTGCAAACCTCCAACCGACCTCGCGGACATAAGTGTTTTGACTGTATTTACTAGCAGGTCATGATACAGAGAGTTGCATAATATATTTCTGCTAATAAAGGCTGATTTACATTCAAGTGATGCAATTTTTCCGACCCAAATTAAGTGATTGAAATTAAATAAAAATATTCCACTGAATGACTTGTCAGATTGCAAATGATCTTTTCAAAATAATAAGGTATCATACTTAAACCAATTGATCTCCCCACTGCTTAAATCCCAGTCTGTCAGGTCTGTGAAGGAAGGCCAGGGGGAACTGAGCTGCAGCGGGCATTTAATTGACCTTTAGCCCCTTGACCCCTCTTGAGGACTAAGTTGAGAGGTCATCAAGTTATTTTGACTAGAGAGCGCCCTCCTCTCGGCTCACACATGTTCCCCTAGGAATCAATAGGAGGTGCTGCAAAGAGCAAAGAGCTTCATCAAGCAGCCTTTGGCAAGACTGGCTGGTGATACGAAGAGCAGAAGGCCAAGACGTAGCTTGTAGCTCGGTGGCTGCACAGCACCTGTTAGCGTTAAAGCTAATCGCTAAACACAAACTCTGCCTGGCAGGGAAAGAGCAGCGAGCGTGCTCAGTGGGACACTGAGCTGTCACAGTACTCCCCGCAATGCCCGCTGAGTCACTGAAATTAAGACCAATTTAGAAAGGTGTCCGGTGAACAGACCACCCCCTCCTCTTACCCTACAGCTCACACTACCCCCATCCAACCATACACTGGCTCTGCCTGCCCCCCCCCCCCCCCACACACACACACACCTTCACTCATCAATCAGTATTGCCTCCCAACACACACACACACACACACACACACACACACACACACACACACACACACACACACACACACACACACACACACACACACACACACACACACACACACACACACACACACACACACACACACACACACACACACACACACTCCATAGGCTAGCCCGTGAATCTCTCAATCTATCGTGGCCCACCTAAAACCATCTCTGGAACTAAATGTTACCCTGGTCTTTCTAGCTAAGCATACCTCGCCTGACCACCATATGCTGCCTGGTCTACTTTTCTAGATTTGGAAACTTGGCCATATTAATGTTGATAGTACATGACGGGAATCAAGACACAGTGCAGTTCACTATGGTTAAGAGGCTAGCAGGATGTTGCCAGTTTTGCACGGATAATTAAACTAGGCCCATTGCAATGGACATGGAAGGATTTGGCCGGTTCAAACCCCCTACACCCCACTCCCGGCGGCGAGGCAACAGATTGATTAATTTGCCCAGAGGGGTGGCAAGCTGGTGTCCTCCTGGTACATATGTTGCAACCTGCAAAAATGTCTAGCGTTGGAGATCATAACTAACTGTGTGTGAACAGACCAATCTCAATTCCGATTAATGTTCACATAGTCCGCGTTTGCTGGATTAGATTGTGATCTACACCTCTGGGCATAAAAAACGGAGACGTTATAATGGTAACCATATATCGTTATACCGGACCCATAACAAGGGGTCATTGGAAAATAAGGGACATAAACAATCAGTCCATATTGAGGACTATTCTGAAGCCAAATAATAGTTATGGGGCCAATAGTCTTTAAATTGATATTGTAAGGAAAACATACTTAATCCATCACCATCTTTGGTGATGGATTGGTCTCCCTATGTCTCTCTTATCTAGCAGATGGACACATCGAAACAAAAGTAAATATAAACACGTTTTGTGATTATAATAAGCAGATCGTCCGACGACGGCCACCCGGCGGGTCCCGTGATGATAAAGAACGGGCTAACGCTCCATTGATACGGGCTACGCTTCGGCGGTTCGCCGACTCAAACAGCACAAGAACACATCCGACCGGAGAGATATCAGAGCACGGATTTAACAATAGGACCCCTAAAATAACCACCGGGTAACAGAAGCACCGCATGTCATCTCGGCTGGTTGTAAACCTCTGTTTCCGACATTTCCATATCGCCACACATTGTTCCTCCGGGATTAGGTCGGCGGCTGCTCGTCGCCTCGCAAGCCGACGCGCTTCTGGGAAACAGATGCGCGCTATTAGCTCCTGTTTTCCTGGCGTATCTCTACATCAGGGTGATCTACAGCCCTGACAAGCGATTGTATTTTATCTCACTCTCTCTCTCACGCATACACACAGACACACACGAAAATGTCTCACCGCGTCCACACTTCCCATCGCCGTGGTCGCCAGCGTTTGTATTGAAGGAGGTTGCTCCCCGCTTGCTCCCTCCGACGCCATCTTCGTACTGTCGCGGTCTGCTTGAGTGAGGGCACCACACACGCAACATAGAACCGCGCATTCGGTGATGGTTAACTATTGCGCTGCTGAGAGCGAGTCACCCACGGCCGCGGTCGCCCATTACAACAAAAAAGGAGCTGGTTATAGACTACATGTAAGCCAGTAGAGCGGGCCTCACAGGTTGTTCTGGCTAAGAGATGTTGTTGGTGAGTAGGCGGGGTCCGAGGCGTATCCAGAGGCGTATCCAGAGGCGCCCCCCCCCCACACACACACACACACATACACACACACCCCCACCCCCAGTGCTCTCTCCCTAACCGAAATGAGGTGTACAGCAACTGAGTGACAACGGCATTTGTCGAGACGAGCTGCCAGGGCCATAGCTCCATCCTATTTTTGTCTGTTACTCAGCCCACCTTTTAACAATCCCCCTGAAAACGAGCCTATTTATCGTGGCATTTACAAGCGGACATCTTCGTGTATGAATAGGCCTATATGTCTATAGTCAACAAGGAGCGGTTCTAAAATAAGATAAACTTTAAATCATTCCCTGAAGGAAATTGTCCATTGTGATGACATGTAACAGCTAAGATAGCCTTCTATTTGCCTCATTTGTTAAGGAGTAGTACAGTGAACCGAGCTCTCTCTCTCTGCCATGATGTATATCATTTAGGATTAGTGGATACCAGGGCAATGGATATATTTAGTGGCTATTTGGGTTAACCATTGCTAGGACATAATCCACTATTGGCGATGACAGCAAAGCCATGTTTCCATACGATTGCAACACATTCAACCCGGTCTGGAGTTTGGAACGGTGGTTAACTTATTATCATGTTACCACTTTCAGAACAACACATGTTTATGGAGAAGACAGTCAGCAATTCTTCATTTTGATGGAAAAGGATCTACTACACACATAGGCCTGTCCTAACACAACCTCACGTTAGAGATGCTCTCGAATTGAAACAGATAGGCCCAGAGATAGTCTGTTACAGATTCAGACTTGTTCCCCTGCAGCCCCCCTGTGTTGTCATACAGGCTGACTCATTCTCATAATTATAAAGTGGCCGCATCAGACATCGTTTTGTAATTGTCGAGGCGCCGGCCTTTTTGGAGATTTTCTATGAAGTAGGAACTACTATAAAGAAAACAAGCCCTACAGTTTTTCAAGGAAAGTGTCTCACCCCCTGTGACATGAGAAGACTATGGTTTCACTGGGAAGGAGTGGAGTCCGTTTATCCAGTGTCCACTGGTTCAGAGAGCTACATGATCTAACTCAGCAGGGCTTCAGTGCATGTATCCATGTAACGGTGTGATAATGATAATAATAAGAGCTTTATACATTTTAAATCTAGTCTGGTGGTTCATAAATACACCTAGTAATCTGTACAAATCTGGAAATTGCTTTGATTGCTTCGGTGGTGCTCAGCAAAACAGGCTTCATATAAACGACTGCTGCGGAGCTAATGAGCGCCAGGGGTATAGACTATGAGTGCCTACACTAAACCTGCTGAGGAGCAGTACCACTGTTCTGGCCCACTCACCCAAATGAAAGACAGTGCATCTGCCAAACCGAGCTAATCATGTCTGGTGTAATTGGACTGATCACTCAAAGGGGGAGGCCAAAGACTTCACAAAGAGGTCCTGCCCAGCCAGGGTCTTGTAATCAGCTGGTGGAATGACATTAGGCCACTTGGTAGCAGTATGATGCATCACACCGCATGTAAATGCTAAAAGCCTGGAGGCTCACATGATCTATCCTCAACTGGCTAACAGCTGAGCCATCTTATTAAGCGGATGTAAATCAGTTAACATCTTTTTTTTTTCAACAGCCGACTAAATCAAACTGTCACCAGTCAGTCCTTCTCAGGGGATTCCTGCCAGCTGATCTGCACATTTTTAATTTCCTGCTGCTGAAACATCAGTGCAAGCCCATTGTAATGATGTTTCAGCAACCGCTGCTGTGGCATGCCTGCTAATGTAGAAACTGGGTTCATGGCCAGTTCAAGATATGGTATATAGCTAACAGCACACAATGATGGTACTATTGGCTGGCTATAAAGAGGACTGCAGTTAAACTGGCCCCAGACATGGATAACCGATGGCAGGGGGAGCCAAGTTTGTTCATCCAGGATCCTACATGCAATCAATCCTTCGGCTCCCATTGGCTCCCATTGGCTCCCATTGGCTCCCATTGGCTCCCATTGACTTTGGCATTTTCTTTGGGTTGTGGAGAAAACGGAGGAGGAGGAGGAGGAGGAGGAGGAGGAGGGGTAGGGGTAGGGGGGGGGGGGCAGCATTTCTCTTCCTGTCAGAGGAAGGGTCCAAGCCCAGCATCACTGGGTCCAGTGTTGTGGCCGGTGAAGCGCGCTCGTTCAAGAAGAGAGGGAGAGAGAGATCATTACAAAGACACACCCGGTTGTCGGATCTCCGATTCTGGACCCCGCTTCAAGAAGAAGAACGCCTCAGGAACGGATAGACAGCAGCTCTGGAAGGGAGAGAGGGAGAGAGTCTGAAACTGGCACACATCACAGTCGGATAAGCCCCAAGGGGTTAGATATAGCTAGCTATCTCTCTATGCATCTATCGATCTGTCTATCTATTTATCCATCTATTTATCTATCTATCTATATCTGTCTATCTATCTATCTGTTTATCTGTGTATCTGTCTGTCTGTCTGTATGTCTGATTAGCTATCCATCTTTCTGTCTATGTTGATTCAGCTAAGTCTGACAGTGTTAATTATCAATGTACAGGTAGCGTGTACGGTAGCTATACTATCACTCTTCATCATAATGTATAAGTGCAGCCCCCATTTCAACCATAGACCGTTCTGCCTTCAACAGCTGCTGCTGAGAAGCAACCATGGTATTGTGTTGTCCAATCTAAAGGATGTCTCCACGAACGTTGCTCTATGTACTATGCATGCCTGCATTTTATTTTGCTTGTGTGTGTGTATGGAGGTGTGTATGAGTGCATATGCATGTATGTGTGTGTGTGTTTGTGTGTGTATGTGAATATGCATGCGTGCATACCATAAGTGTGTATGTGTGTGTTTGTGTGTGTGTGTGTGAGCTTGTGCATGCTTGCATTCCTACGTGCATGTATGTCTGAGTAGGGTTGTGTTTGTGTGTGTGTGTGCGTGTGTGTGTGTGCCCGTGTGTGTGTGTTTAACCACTCATTAACTCCTCCCCTGTGTAACTCCCCTCCTCCCTGTGGTTGCCGGTCAGGAGCACCTTGAGTCTGCGCTGACCTGGTGCACGGAGCCGGGGAGAGGGGGGGGGACAGGGCTCTCGTTCGGAAGCTGCATCTCCAACCTCCGCTTTCACAACATGAGTCATCCAGGAACTCGATGACTGCGCCGTGCTGCGGAGCTGCTTTCTCTTTCCAGGACATTCTGTCTGGAGCTATAGTACTACCTGTACGAGTAACACTTGAGTGGGCCACTCCACCACCGGTACATCGGATAGAGAAGTGGGCAAGATGACAACGCTAGAACCCAGTGCCGGAGCAGCGGCCATCACAACGACCGCTGGAGGCTCCAGTGGTCCAGGAATATATACAAGGTTCATATGTAGACATAGTAATATGAAACGGAAAGAATGAACATGATATGATGTCAAAGGGCACATGGGTTCCTTACTAGGTACAAATGTAAATAGTAATAAAAAACACAAAGAATGGAATACATAGAATGTCTACGAGAACATGCAGACAGAAAAAATAACATAAAAGAATATCGATATGTCACCTCTGAAGGGGATGACGGCTAACAGTTCAGGCAGGTACTTTAGTCCCCAGGTAGAAAGATGGGAATCGGATGGCAGGAAGTTTCTCGACATGCCACTGGGCTTGGCTGCCTGGGCGGGAACTATACGTAGAGAGAAGAGATGGCTTAGGCCCTAGGGTTAGGGTCAGGGTTAGGGTTAGGGTTAGGCTAACCCCAACCCTAACCCTAACGATACGCAGAGAGAAGAGATGGCTTAGGCCCTAGGGTTAGGGTCAGGGTTAGGGTTAGGCTAACCCCAACCCTAACCCTAACGATACGCAGAGAGAAGAGATGGCTTCGGCCCTAGGGTTAGGGTCAGGGTTAGGGTTAGGGTTAGGCTAACCCCAACCCTAACCCTAACGATACGCAGAGAGGAGAGATGGCTTTGTTTACAGCTGTAGTTACACTGGATGTGGCGTTCCTGAGTCGGACACCACAGCTTCCCACACTCACTCAGGTGATCCAAGGTGAATGCACAGCTGGATTGGAATGGATTCTCTCTTGGTCAGTGCATGGCATTGTGCTGCCAAGGTGTGCGCTGGTTTCCTTAAGGGGACTGTAAACAATCATCATCGGGGACAGACAGTGAGATATGGAACAGAAAGGGAAAGACTCGGGAGCACATCCTTCGGTTTGCTCCAGTTTGGTGTCTTTCTGCAAACTAGATCAAGTCACAATGGAGTGCTTGTATTGGCTCTGGGCGCACAAGGAGTCCACAGCCAGAGAACACACACACACGCACGCACGCACACATGCACGCACACACACACACACACACACACACACACACACACACACACACACACACACACACACACACACACACACACACACACACACACACACACACACACACACACACACACACACACACACAGAGACGGATAGGTGGATAGGTAGGTAGGTAGATAGGTAGAGAGAGAGAGAGAAAGAGTAATATTGCATTGTAATATTTATCGTCGTTAGGCTTGACATTCTACTTGGATTTTCTAATACACGGGTGCCCTCTAGGGGAAAGGCAACGATGCAACACGAATAGAACCAAAACAGAACGAGTAAACATATCAAAACATAACGATAGTAATAAAAAATAACATATTATTCCAACGTTTAATGATTGAGTTATTTGCCTACTACAATAATTATTTTTATATTAATTAATTAATTCCATTAATTCGTTATGTTTGTTTGCACGACATAATTCCCAATAGCCCATACATTCCGGTTATCAATCTGTATCCATAATCTATGGTTTGGACAATAAATAAATGTTATTAAAACAATAGGTTTGAAAAGCGTAATGCAAGCAGAAGTGCGCCAACTGTTTTGATCAGGTGTCCGCGGCAGCGACACCGAACACACCTCCTTCCACAATCGAAAGAGAAAGTTGGAAGTCAAAATAGTGAAGCGATCTCAAACGACCTTTCACATCGATCGGCAGCATTACAGCACTGCAGACATCAGGGACACTGGTAGGCCTACAACTAAAAGTGGGTTGTTTGAAGAACCTATTTTCTGCCTAGTGGTTGCTATTTAGGTGAGTGCTGCATGCAGCGCTCAACTATTCTTCTTCTTAAAGCTTCTTCTTATTTTTTCTTTCTTCTTCTTTCTTATTCTCTACAAACTTTGGGAGCTATCTCCTTCCTGAATCTTCACCTAGAGACTCCATTCCCATTTTTAATTATTCAGTTTAGTTTGGAGTCGCTCGCTTATTTTCCGATTTTTAAAGTAGGCTATTTTATACTTTTTAATATATTCTACTTTTTAAATAGGCCTACTTGTTTTTACAATGGAAAGACGGAGGAGCCTTCCGCCCATTCTCGGACACTTAGGCCTACTATTTGCCTTCGTAACTTGTTTTTGCCCCTAGCACCAATAGGAAGCGGCGCGCTGCAGCACCGTTGTGATATGTTTTGAAAGAAGCAGATCAACAAACGGAGTCGGTATAGGGTACCGGGAGCCGTAGTGTACTGGGAGCCAGTTTAGTTGAATGAGGACAGGGGTGATGTGGTCAGATGATTTGGTGCGGGTGATGATCCGGGCGGCTGAGTTCTGAATGATCTGCAGTCTGTTTATGAGTTTGGTGGGGAGTCCGTAGGGCGTTGCAGTAGTCTATGCGTGATGTGACAAATTAGTGAACTAGGATTTCAGTGGCCCTGATGCCCATGATCTTCTGTTTGTGCTTACAATGATCGTCACATAAATTCATAGCTACTCGTATTATACTGTCGTATTATCGTATTGTCGTATTATATACTGTCGGGCAGTTTGTTTACGGTTTAGTCACTTTACACACTTTATTTAGGCTACTTTCATTGCTCATTCCATTTGCATTGTGGAATTTTCATCTAGTGCATCAACAATCCACATAATGTAGGCTGCTACTACAGGACCTTGTATCAAGCCGGGATGTACGAAACAGCTTTAAAAAAGCGCTTTTTCAGGGGCGGCGACGCTAGGGAATATAACAGTGGCGTGAAGCTTAGTTGGGCGGCGCGGCGCCCAACTACCTTTTTTTCCGTCGCGGTTTGCCTACAGGGCAGCGCACCTGCATTAATTAGGCCTATATCCGTGAATTGTCACAATTTCTCAGAATCAACCTTGAAAGTAGAAACGGGTGGCCAAAAGCTGTCATATTGTTAGAAATGTGTGCTTTTGGCACAAAAATAAATAAATGATGTGTCCCAGATCATGAATGAATAGATTAAATAGATTAATAGACGTGACTCTCACATATTTCCGTGAGACTGGGTTGTTTCGGCTTCAGGGCGGTTGCCGCGCGGTGGTGTGAGAGCAGCTGAAAGTTTCAACACGGGGAAAGCTGAGCGGTAGGGCAAAATCTGTGCGCGTTCACGTAGGCGGCAACCGCTTCCTGGTCCAACAGCCGCGATTGTAACCGCCTCCCTTCTGCCGCCCTTCCCTCATTAAAATGAATGGAGTGAAAGCAGATGAAAGTCTTACATTTCGGCTGGTTTTAAAATAAACTGGTGGGATTATTATAATTATTTCTACAAATATCAATCAACACCATACCTTTCATATGGCATATCGTTTGTGCAGCTAGTAGGCCTACCACTATTACTTCAGCTACTACTACTACTAATACTTCAGCTACTACTACTGCTACCATTCGGCCTACTACTAGGCTACTACTACTATTACTACTACAGCTAGTACATACCACTACTACTACTATCCTCCAGCTTTGACAGTAGCTTCCAGCTTTTGCAACAATGTAGGCTATTTCAGCCCTTTGCCTCTTCAGATAATGCAATTCAGCATCTGTCAGTTTTCAATTTCAGCCTCCAGGTTTTTCAGCAGCGCACTGCAATACATCTGCCCTTTCAGTTTCTTCAGTTCAATCCCTTTTACATGTCTGCGTTTTTAGCAATGCTTTGCGTTGTTCGTTCTTTATTTGTTTCCAACCATTTACATTTTTTTAAATGGTGTGCATGTTTATATTGTTTCCTCCATTTAGACTTTGGAACTTTGTTCAAATCCCTTTGCTTGTTTAAGCCATTTAACCTCTCTTTACGTCTTAATCTATGTTGCTTTATTAAAACATATTTTCAGCCTCACTTTGTACTACAGCACTTACCGCATTTTCAGCAGGAAATGCATTTTCTAGTTTAGTTTTGCTATTCTTGAACAAATTCATTGAGTAAATAGGCCTACAAATAAGTCTACTTCAACTGAGTGTTTGCTCCAGCAATTAAATAACAAAAGAAGGTTAAAATGTAAGGAAACATAATATACTTTTCTATTGATACATTTTTGAAAAACCTTGTTTTATCAATTGTGGATGAAAAACTTGATTCACTTAAATTTGCTTACCAGTCAGGGAGAAGTGTTGAGGACGCAAAGCTTTTAATACTCAATAACTTATACAAACATTTAGAAAAGCCACAAGCGCGTGTCAGGCTTTTGTTTGCAGGCTTTTCATCGGCATTCAACACGATACAGCCGCATCCTTTAATAGAAAGATTGCTATGTGATTTTAAATTGCCCCACCAGCTCCTATTATGAATTTTGGACCTCTTGACTGACCGAGTGCAGAGAGTGCCTGTAAATGGCAGTATCTCAGTCTCTTACTATGTCAGGCTCACCACAAGGGTGGGTCCTTTCGCTCTTACTCTTTATTATGTATACTGACGGATGCAGGAGCAGTCAGGAGGAAAAAAAATTCTGACGATACCGCGTTACTGTCCCTTCTCCAAGGCTCAGATTCAGACCGCAGGAATGCTCTCACTGATTGTATTTCTTGGTGTGATGATAAATTCTTGGACTTAAATATATCCAAAAAAAACAACAAGGGACTGATTATAGATTTTAGACGCAACAGAAATGTAGCCAAAGAGTGTATCATACATAATGAAAATGTGGAAATAGTTACATCTTAGAATTATCTGGGTACTATTTTCTATGATCACCTTAAGTTTGATGTGCACACTGAGGCTATTGTGAAGCGAGGGCCACAGAAAATTCACCTTCTCTAAAAAACGAAATTCCCTTTCTGTCAGTCCCGTCATCCTCTGTCGTTTTTATCAACCTTTTACTGAGCGTCTCCCGAGCTTTTCTTTTATCTGCTGGTTTCACAGCCTCACAGTAAAAGACAGAAACAGCCTGAATAGTATTGACAACAACTGTTCCAAGATCACCAGAGTAAAACAAAGGGACTTGAGTTCTTCTTGCAATCGGCATATCATCCAGGAAGCAGCAGGTATTTTGGTTCTTCTGGTCATGTTCTTACAAGAGAATTCTCTGTGTTTCCATCAGGGCATCGCTACGCTTCACCTGCTTGTAGAACTAACCGCCATTCCACGTCGTTCACCCCTCTGCAATTCGACTACTACAGTAGATGCTTCGTAGTTGGGTATGTGTATTTGTTGTTTGTTTGTTATTGTATGTACAACAAGCTGCTCAAACAAATTGCCCCTAGTTGGATTAATAAAGTATATTGTATTTTATTCTCTTCTATGAAAAAATAATAAATTCTTGAATATGATTGGTGTACATGTGAAAATAATGAGAGCTCTTTATTACGTGGAAAAAGAAAACTCAAAGGGTCTATACAGCCTGCCTCATCAATAAATGTAGACAGGGCATGAGCCATCTTGGATGGAGACACAGATTTGGAGCTAGATCAGTCCAAGGTCGGTTCCATAACACAGTCTATGTCACCGCCGAAGATCAGACGTTGAGAGTTCATGTTAGGTAAAACAGATCAACCTAGATGTAAAACTGGCATCATCCCAATTAGGACGGTATATACAAGCAAACTGTGTCTAGAATATTAAAGAGGGAGCCAGTCACTATGACCAAACGGGCCTGTGGGTCTGCTATGGACTCAGTAAGAGTAAACTGTACATTTTTGTGTATTAATATCGCTGTTCTTTTTGCCTTGGTATTGAATTGTGAATGGTAAAGTTGTCCTACCCATTGTTTTTTAAGTTTCATATGGTCTGATGCTACCAAATGCGGTTCTTGTAAAAATGCTATTTCTGTTCTTAATTTTTTAAGGTGGGCAAAGATTTTGGCCGTTTCACCGGCCCTCTCATGCCTTTTACATGCGTATTGTATTCTCTTCTATTAAACTATTTCCCTTATAACCTTGCAATATGAAGATTATGGATGCAAGCAGAGATGACATGGAGGAAGAGGAGGAGAGTGACGAGTTTCTGCTGCTTGAAGAATACTGAATACTGCGCTCGGCAGGAGAAGCTCAGGTTACGTCGTTCTGGCGTTGGCGTAGGCAAACAAATACATAGCATCTGGCTGGCATTCAAAAGGCACAGGCTTGAAACGATCATCAATTTCATCAGGTAGGCCTTAAAAGTGTGTGTGTGTGTGTGTGTGTGTGTGTGTGTGTGTGTGTGTGTGTGTGTGTGCGCGTGCGTGCGTGCCTGCGTGTGCGAGAAGGAATTTGCAGATAGACGCGCTGGATAAGTACAAAGGCCGAGGGAAATCCCCCCCTTTCAATTGCGTCGCCAAAATCCATGTTTTTCATTGCAGACGTTGAAGGCTTCCTTCCAAATGTGATATTTTTTTCTCCATTCTACCACACTATTTGTGTTACCATAAGATGTGTCCTAAATGTTGACCATTGATGCCGATCGTAGTCCACCAACATAGTTGTTGAGAACCTCTGTTCTGGAACACCAGCTTGATTAACCGGTTCATCCCAGTCGTGTTTCATACCAAAAGTATCACAGTGTCAATCCCCACTCAATCATCGGCCCCATTGTAAAATCGATATATATTGAACATATGCATGGAAAGATTAGATGCTAGCAGGAAATCATGATGTGCTGAATATGTTGATGTGTTTGCAGACTCAGTGCCGATTGCAGAAGGTGATCTGACTGTTGATGACTCTAGTTCAGAGCCCCAACAAGGTCTCTGTGTGTGTGTGTGTGTGTGTGTGTGTGTGTGTGTGTGTGTGTGTGTGTGTGTGTGTGTGTGCGCGCATCTTAATGATGTCTCACACAGTTAAAGGACAACTTTATTTATATTTAGGATTTTTAACCTGGATTTAATATTTTTTGAGATTGGTTCCACAACGCTGCAGCCGTAATCCATGAAAATGAGCTGCAATGTAATCTTCGAGCCAATACCATCCGCCAACACATGTCCCCTAAAAGTACTCACTTTTGCCACTGACTCAGATTATGGAAAGGATCCTGACAGATAGTTAGGTATTTGTGGTGTATCTGTGGATACCTTAAATTCCAGTTTTGATATACCGGTACACATCTTAAAAAAAATTGTTTGGTTTCGATATCTCATTGCATTAGGTCAGTGAGTAATTCCTCATAAGCGCAATTCACCAAATAGCCTAAAGGGGGAACAAATTCACACATAAACGGCATTTTCTATTAAACCACTGTCTGTGTCTTTGTGTGTGTGTGTGTGTGTGTGTGTGTGTGTGTGTGTGTGTGTGTCTGTGTGTCTGTCTGTCTGTCTGTCTCTCTCTCTCTCTGTGTTTGGATGTACGTGGGTGGGTGATGGGAGTAAAAAAAAAATGCTGCAGAACAAAGACTGAGGCATCTAGTAGTAATGACTATACCCACCATGATCCGCTTGCAGTCCTAAGGACTGCAACTAGGACTCACTGAGGTGTGAGTGGAGTTGCATGAAGAGAACAGTGGAACCATGGGGGAGAGCTGGAGAGTAGAGAGCTTGTTTCCTGGACCAGGAAAAGCGTACGTTAGCGTTATCGAAAAGATTTGGGTGAAGGAGAGTTGAGATGGTCGTGACATTAGGGAATTATCCCACGACGCAGGATGGTAGGGGTCCTTTCCATAATGATATAATATAATCTGAGCCAGTCAGTGGCAAAAACAAGCACGTTTAGAGGACTTTAACCTTGCAGCCCTTTTAAGATTACGGCTCCATCATTCTCTCTCAACACTGAACCAATCTCTAAGAACGTTGTCTGCATTAGTCCCTTACACCCACAATTATTGGATAACAGGGTCCAGGTTGAAAAATCCCAAAGTGTTCCTGTAAACAGCACAGTTAATTCAAGGTCATTAAAGTTCAGGACAGCCTGAACTAAACTACAAACAGCACTTTCTGTCAAAGTCCCCCTAGTTCTTCTAGTGATCTGAATGTTAGAACTCCCTACTGACAGCTACGGTATATCTATGTTTATCAACAGTCATTGATCCACTTTATACAATTTGTCAAATCAATTCGGGAAATACACTTGAATCGATATATGTACAACTATTGTTTTATATAAAAACTGATTAAAATAATAAAAAATATAAAATGATATAAAGACTATATATATTATAAAGCTTTATATCAACAACATTTCTTTGTCTTGCAGATTTGGTGGAGAAACTCGTGGTGTTGTTGAAAAAAGAAGGAGACGACATGAATCAGAAGGTGAGTGTGTTTTTTATATGTATATGTTTGTGCAAATTGTCTGTTCTCACATGTAAGGTTAGGTTACCTTTATTATCCCAGAGGGGCCATTTCTCCCATAAAGACTCGATCACTGATAAGTATGAACAGGATTTATTTAAATAACGACATGGGAATATTTTGCATGGTAAATCTTTGGCATGAGCCCCGTCACTGATCCAGGGTGACGTGCGGACTCGGCGTATCCTGCCAGGACTAGCAGGGGCGGAGCCTTCCCCTGGACAAGTAGACTGAGGCCGACCTGGTGGTGGTGGGGTGGATGGAGGTGCGTTGAACGAAGACCTGAGCAGCACAGACATATGTTAGACTACTCTTTATAGAGCAGGTGTAGGCAGGTGATTGGTAGCTGGTGATTGGTGGCCAGCCGCGCGTGATTTGAGTCCTCCTGGTAGAACTACCAGCAAGCTTAACATTTTTCCCATAAAGACTCGATCACTGATAAGTATGAACAGGATTTATTTAAATAACGACATGGGAATATTTTGCATGGTAAATCTTTGGCATGAGCCCCGTCACTGATCCAGGGTGACGTGCGGACTCGGCGTATCCTGCCAGGACTAGCAGGGGCGGAGCCTTCCCCAAAAGAGAGGACGTAGGCCTACGCCGGAAATAGGTGATAACTCGGCATGTCCTGCCGGGACTGGCAGGGGCGGAGCCGACCCCAAAAATAGAATAGCGAAAGGGGGTAATGAGACCATACATACCTGCGTAGAAGAAGTGGACAAGGATCTATACTGCTTCTGGAAGATAAAAGGCATACCCAATATACGACATATTAAGAGTCAATCATACATACCGTAAAACGATAAGCTTAAAACCGTCAGCGAGATCGATGAATCACGTAAAAGCAGTTGACATGAAATGAAACGAGATCAATTAAAATTTAGAGCACTCTGCAGCTGTTACGCAGCGAGCCACGAGTGCTTTCGTGCTGTACCAACTGCCGTGGTCGATTCACTCTCCGGGGTCGCTGCGTGACCTGAGTGCTTTCGCGTTGAACCACCGACGTGGTCAACGAACTCACGAGTGCCCTTGATGTGCCACCGACGTGGTCGCGCACTCACCGGTGTTGTTGCAGCAAGTATTGTGAACTTCTATGTTGAACACCGACGTGGTCAACGAAATCACGAGTGCCCTTGATGTGCCACCGACGTGGTCACGCACTCACCGGTGTTGCTGCAGCAAATATTGTGTACTTCCGTGTTGAACACCGACGTGTTCAATGAACTCCGAGTGCCCTGCACTTGAGTGTTTGATATTATGCCACCGACGTGGTAATTAAATTTGCATGTGCCCGAGTTGTGCCCACCGACGTGGTCAACGCACTACCAGGGTTGCTGCAGCGAACGTGGAGTTCTGTGTTGTACCGCACCGACGTGCGCAACGAACTCACGAGTGCTTGAGTTGTTCCCACCGACGTGGGCAACGCACTCACCGGGGTTGCTGCAACGAACTAGAGTTCTGAGTTGTACCGCACCGACGTGCGCAACGAACTCACGAGTGCTTGAGTTGTTCCCACCGACGTGAGCAACGCACTCACCGGGGTTACTGCAGTCAAACCATGAGTATTAGATAACGTGCCACCGACGTGGTCATACTCACGAGTGCCCGAGTTGTTACCACCGACGTGGTCAACGCACTCACCGGGGTTGCCGCTGCAACCTTGAGTTTTATTTTCCTATTTACGCCACTGACGTGACAGCGAACTCAAGAGTGTTTTCTAGATGATCCACCGACGTGGTCACACTCGCCGGGGTTGCTGCAGGTTAACCTGAGTTATGAAACCGAATTTTGCTTTATGAATTTAGTACCCGATAACCACCACCGCCGGTAGTTGCAAATAGTGTTGCTTTTGGCAATGAAAATTATGACTTTAAGTCGTCATCAACAAACCTTTATCGCGTGAGAAAAACGAGACTGGACGCAACGTGGATGCTGGGCATGTGACAATAGCAGTGATTAAATGCATAGTACAATATAGTTGGCGAATAAACCAAGACTAAAAAGTGTTTTACGAAAATAAGACTACTAAAATGTCTCTTCATTTTCGTTGACCTAAACTCGGCGATAAAGACTTATAACGTTATTTTGTTCGACTGGAACTTCAACTGTTCCAGACATAACATCAATTTTCAACCATTTACCTTATTTAACAAAACTACGCACTTGTAACTTCGATAATATCTAAATGGAAATACGATAACACTGGAAAGAGTATGAATGTAACTAAAACTAATAAAAACTAAAATGACAGCTTGACACAAGACTAGACCAACACTAGAAAGGAAACAGGCCACCAAAACAGCTATGGTTGAAAACGTGTAAAACCTGTCTTAACCGACGTTAGAGAGCATCGTGTGCGCTTGAAGAAAGAACCTTGAATTTGACCGGATGTAGGACGTCGAGTTCTGTGTTGTACCGCACAGACGTGTGCAACGAACTCACGACTAGTGCCTGAGTTGTGCCCCAGTTGTGCGTTGACGTGGTCAACGCACTCACCGGGGTTACTGCAGTCAACCATGAGTAATAGATAACGTGCCGCCGACGTGGTCATAGTCACGAGTGCCCGAGTTGTTACCGCTGCGCTTTGGTCAACGCACTCACCGGGGTCGCCGCAGCGAACCGAGTTTTATTTTTTACATGATATACCACCAACGTGACACCAAACTCAAAGAGTGTTTACTAGATGATCCACCGACGTGGTCGAACTTGCCGGGGTTCCTGCAGGTTAACCTTGAGTTATGTAGCCGAATTTTGCTTTATGAGTTTAGTACCTGATAACCACCACCACCAGTAGTTGCAAATAGTGTTGCTTTTGACACCGAAAATTATGACTAAATGTCGTCATCGACAAACCTTTATCGCGTGAGGAAAACAATGCTGGTCATATGACAATAACTATGATTAAATGCGTAGTGCGATGTTGTTGGCGAATACAAACGAGACTGAAAGTGTTTTACAAAGTAAGACTGCTAAAATGTCTTAATTTCCGTTGACCTAAACTAGGTGATAAACTAATAACGTTTTGTCCAAACGGAACTTCAACTGTTTAAGACATAACAACATCAATTTTCGACCGTTTACCTTATTTAACAAATCTACGCACTTGTATCTTTGATAATACCTAAACGGAATTTCAATATGTTGCATATTCTTGAAGAAAGTTGTCCAATCCCGGGATGCTTTTAACTGACTTCATTTATTATAAAGTCGGCATGTTTCGGTATGGTAACTGAAGCTTAACGGAGGGAATTGTATCTAACGCGTGTGAGAGGAAAATACCGTGATCTACTTCGACCCACCGATCTACTTCGAGCCACCCCGGGCCTAAGCCCGGGGTGGCTCTCTGGCCTCTGGCTCTCTGGGCTCTCGAGTTCGAAACCATCCGCTAGAGAGGACGTCAAGTGGGCGTGGCCTAGTGGGCGTGGCCGGGGTGACGTAAAGGCTTCGGCTCCTTCTGTGGTGGAGCAGCCTTCAATAAGGTCTTGCTCCCCTTGTGGCAATGTGAGGGAAAATGCAGCTCCTTAAAATACTTATCACATATCACTAGAAAGAGTATGAACGTGTCTAAACTAATAAAAACAAAAGTGACACCTTGACCCAAAGACTAAACTAGAATGGAAACAGGCCGCCAAAAACAGCTGTAGTAGCAAACGTGATAAACCTGCCTTAACCGACATTAGAGCATCGTGTGCGCTTGAAGGAAGAACCATGAATTCGACCGGATGTAGGATTCGTAAGCTGTGGAAGACCGCCTTCCCAGCCGTTTGATAGACGCGACCGGCAACCCTTGTTCAGCGGCTGTGGTTGCCGCTCCAATCCGGAAGGAGTGGCCAATGTAGGGGGGGAGATGGTGGGCCGCACCCTTCTACCACCGTCGCGAGATTGACTCTGAACCACCCTTTAGTCATTGGCAGGCCGCAAATAAACAGGTGATTCGGGGACGTGCGTTGCCGAAGCTTGAGATAAAGGAACATGGAAGCGTAAGGACAGAGTTGTTGATTCTTGAAATGATAATAGTAACAGCTGCTCCTAGGCTATCGCTTTTAGATGAAAAATGCCTTGCAGAGAAGGTGACATCAGCGAAAGTCAGGCCCCGTGTAGGGGAAAAAGTCTGAGTAGGAGACGTGTACGCATAAACCCAACGCATAAACCCGCGAACGCATAAACCCGTAAAACGCATGAACCCGTAAAACGCATGAACCCGTAGAACACATGAACCCGTAGAACACATGAACCCGTAGAACACATGAAGCCGTAGAACACATGAAGCCGTAGAACACATTAACCCGTAGAACACATGAACCCGTAGAACACATGAAGCCGTAGAACACATGAAGCCGTAGAACACATGAAGCCGTAGAATGCTGTGAGAAACACTGACTCGAGTAATATGTTAAAATAAGGATGAAAACTCCCAGAGAGAGCACACTAATCTATTCAAAATATCGAGTGAGTTGGAGTGGCCAACACACATAAATAATTGTAATACACCAAAATTGTTAACTGACATACATGGCTAAACAAGCAAATTAAAAATGAAATACCCCGTGTAGGGGAAAAGTCTGAGTAGGAGACGTGGACGCATGAATGCATGAACCCGAGAACGCATGAACCCGTAGAACTGTGAGAAAACACCGTCTCGAGTAATATGTTAAAATAAGGATGAAATCTCCCAGCTCTGAGAGAGCACACTAATCTTTTTGAAATATCGAGCGAGTTGGAGTGGCCTACACGCGTAAATAATTGTAATAGGCCTACACCAACATTGTTAACTGTCATACGTAGCTAAACGAGCAAATGAAAAATTAAATACCAACGCGACTGAAGCTATTAACAATAAGACTATAAATAATCATATAAAATGATACCATAATGTACCTGTTCTTTGTCTTTGGATCTTTTGAATAAATTGAACGATATGTGAATCGCATTGAGAGTTAGTGAGCAGCAGCTGAACCAATCTAAAAGGCCCTTCGTCAATAAAAACGTTAGTAATAATCAGTTACCACAGTGCCTAAAACCCATCAACTTCATTCATGTTAAAGTGAAGGGAAAAACCTCAGACACAAGGAGTTAACCAAACAGTGCACGGTATAAAGATAATTATGAACCTTTGATTGCGAACGTAGAGTTCTGTGTTGTACCACACCGACGTGTGCAACGAACTCTACGAATTCAACCGGATGTAAAATCCGTATGCTGTGGAAGACCACCTTCCCAGCCGTTTTGACGCTGCTTTGTTATCGCAAAACATGGTTAGACGTTAACACCGCCATGCTTTGCCCCACAGAACGCTAGCTGCTGCGATAGGGTAAAGCTCGAACAGCGCAGACGACTCTGACCCGAGGGCGAACGTACCAGCTTCGACTGGCCATCCCTCAGCAAACCATTGCCCTTGGAAGAAACCCCCTAACCCAACCGAGGGAGCCGCATCCTGAAGCTGGACTGGTAGAGCTGTGAGAGAAAATACGCTGCGGGGGCTAACGCGGGGACTGCAGTAGCCATGGTAGCAGGGCACGTGCAAGGTGCGTAGCCTGTGAAGGCGGAGGAAGCCGAGCCTGATGGTTGCTGGAAGTAGAAAGGCGCCGTGGCGACCGACGACAGCGGGTTGGGGCCTGGACCCGTCCGGGAGTTCCGCATGGCGTTTCGACGGCGTCCATCCTGGCGCCAATGCTTTGCACCAACTCGGCGAGGGTTTGTAGAACCGGGCGGATGTCCGTGTTGGGAACTTGTTGGTGGTGTTGTTGAGGATACCGGGGACCGAAAAGAACGGCTTTCTGCGCTCGCTTGCCGGGACCAGAAGTAGTAGGCCGACCAGCACGAATCCGAAGTTATGACCTCTTGGTGTGTATTAACCGACGTAGCAACTAAGCGACGAGATATGCGAGATAATCAGAAGCACAGTAAAGCAGCAGCATGCGTTGAACGAAGACCTGAGCAGCAAAGACATATGTTAGACTACTCTTTATAGAGCAGGTGTAGGCAGGTGATTGGTAGCTGGTGATTGGCGGCCAGCCGCGCGTGATTTGAGTCCTCCTGGTAGAACTACCAGCAAGCTTAACATTTGCTGCACAGCCAGCAGTAATACAAATCAAGAATCGACACACAAACAACTCACACAAACAAAATGGAATGACATGATGTTAATCAGAAAGCCCTTCTCCCTTCTCCTCACCTCGTGGCCTCTCCTTCTCTTCTCACCGCTCCTCTGCTCTCTCTGTCCGGCTGCAGATCCAGCAGAACGAGGAGCTGCAGCAGCTGCTCCAGGGAGCCTTCAGCTACTCCCTGTTTCAGAGGTTGATGGCCGCACTGCAGGGGGCCCCCCCGGCCTCTGAAGCGAGGCTGCGGAAGGAGCAGATCGCCTGGGTCTTTGAGGTGACGGACAGGCTGTCGACCATCGACCAGATCCCCAAGAGGAGAGCGCTGAGCTTCGGCAGTCGCTTCCTCCGCCAGAACCACTCCGACTGGGTGCAGCAGCACGGAGGCTGGGTGAGAATAAGAATAAAGAATAGACTAGAAGAATAGACTCCTCCATTAAACGGGCTTGAAGGAAGGAACGTCATTCTGTGATGCCTAAGATAATTCTCACCATGATAACCCTTAAGAACATTATTAGGAGTCAATCGACCCACGATTACAGAGGTGAACCTGCTGCCATCGTCTCCCTTTCTCTCCTGTTTAGGAAGGAGTGCTTCCGGTTAAAGGTGAACATGGCCTCACCTGTACGTCAACAGACCTGTCCTGAGAGCAACAACGTTCTCTCTGTTCCTACTCAATCTTTTTAACAACATGACCTTTTGTAATTATAGAGGCCAATCTTTTAAATGACCATTTGTTAAATTATGTGTTCTCATAATGTTATCTAATTTGTTAATAATGTACCCCTATATTATGTGTTTTACGACCTATTTTTGTATCCAACATTATTGTACACCGATGTGATCGGTTGTTTTGTTTTTGTTTCTGTATAGAAGTGCATTCTGGGTCATTGACCGTTAGTTAAGACTTAGCACATGCCATGGCTGCTGATGATGTACCGAATATGAAAACGCATCACATTTGTACCTTACAGTTCTGATTTAACCGTCTCAACAAGAATATTTTAGACCTGACTTAGAGGTGCTGTTTGTGTATGTCATGCAGAGTTTATTAGTTTTAGAAAAATTGAACCAAAATTGTTTTTCCATTAATGTTTTGCATTCTATTCATTTTTTTTATTTTTTTTTATTTTTTTTTTCAATTGTATTACAAATAATAAACAGCAGTGCTTTTTAGCGATTTGCCCATTAATATGCTCTTTTGAAATGTAATAGGCCTTCCTTCATCACAGAAGTGTAATGGGCGGGATGAAAAAAAGGGGCAGCTCATTCCATTCCCCATAACAGTGCCCACAATGAACATCATGAGAACATCTATTATCATTTTTACATTTACATTTAGGGCATTTAGCAGACGCTTTTATCCAAAGCGACTTACAATAAGTACATTTGTCATAAGAAGTGCATCAATATATCGCTGTCGGTACAGAAAGGATGTTCATAGAACCAAGTGCAAGTACCACAATCGCTAATCAATTCCCCGTGTTACAGCCATGATAGCAGCTGCAGTTGCTACACAGTTACGTATATGGATGGATGGATGCATGGATGGATGGATGGATGGATGGATCTGACTGGGGATAGGATGGTAAGGTGGTAAACAGTCTGGTTATGCTTAGAAACTGTTTATTATCTTTACAGAAGGACTAGTCTGCTTTATTTTGAGATGTCACTGGAATCCCGATGTTTCTTTCTAAATAACTAAGTACCATTAGTGACTAGAATCATTATATCACTTCTACATTGAATTGAACTAATGCAGTCCATAGTCACCAGTATATATACCAATTAATATCGAAAAGATTTTATTATATTATTATATATATTTTTAAATGGCCTTAGGTACTGGTGAAGAAGCATACGCATGCGAATGCCTTCATTTGTTTGTGTGTGTGTGTGTGCTTGTTTGTGTTCCAGAGATGTGCGTGTCTGGAGGTGGTTATTGTGTGAATAGTTTGACAGCCTATGAGCCTCCAATCGTGAGATACGCTACCAGAGCTGCATGAGTGGACAGTCCAGCACTACGACACCATCTGCCCTTAATATTAATATGCATGGTACTTATGTGAGCAGATAGTTTTGGCTTGTTGTTATTATACTTTCTTTGTACCGTGCTTTACAGCAGAATGTACCACCGTAAGTAACCACCTAATGGCGCAAGGAAAACTGAAGTGATTTCCTGGAGGCAATAACACTGGCATCACAGAAGTAAACACAGACAGAAGTTATGCATTAATAATTGTATTATACATTAGAGATCAAAGAAGGACTATAGTACAACACGTTATATACACACAATGCACAATATAAAAAAAAGACATGGAGTAGACTTGGCCTAAGACATCATAGAACAAAATAGCTTAAGTATAATACATAAGTATATAATACATAAGTATAATACAGCTGCTATCACTGCAGTAGCTGCTATCATGGCTGTAACACGGGGAATTGGTTAGCCTAGCCATTGTTGTACTTGTACTTGGTTCTATAAACATCCTTTCTGTACCGACAGCGATATATTGATGCACTTCTTATGACAAATGTACTTATTGTAAGTCGCTTTGGATAAAAGCGTCTGCTAAATGCCCTAAATTACATAATTAATAATGTTTTATTCTGTTCTGTTCACTTTGTAATCTTTGTAATGTGCTACACAAATATTATTGTTTAATAATAATAATATTATTATTATTACTATTAAAAAAAAAAAGAAGTAACCCTTGTGCTTTGACATTGTATCCTTCAGTGGTGTGGTTGCAGATTAAACCTCTGTTGTATACCTAGGAGTTGTAGCCTATTCCTCATTCAGAGGTGGTTGTATACCTAGGAGTTGTAGCCTATTCCTCATTCAGAGGGGGTGTTGAGCTTGAGTTGTAGCCTATTCCTCATTCAGAGGTGGTTGTAGAGCTTGAGTTGTAGCCTTCTTCTTTTGACTGTAGAACAACAAAATGAAACAAAAGAGGAGAAAAAAAGAGATGAGATCATTGAAACACATTTAACATGAATAAGTCTGTTACTGTCTGGGTTGAAATGCCATGTTGCATTTCTTGCAGATAGTTAATAACTCAAGCATTATTTATTTTAGATATTATGATGTATTGTATATTGTTATCGACATATTGGAGGCTGTAACGTAGACTTACAGGTAGCGACCTTTTTTGGAGTTGGGAATCACACAGAACTTCCCACCATCCTTCTTAGTCACACTGTTGGAGAGGAGGGACAATTCGTTTTTGAGTCATTATATCAAGTCATTATTGTTAGCATTTTTTTTTTTTGCTATTTTCAACCATCCATTATTATTACCATTATACATCCAAAGATGGAGGACAATGATGGATAGAATAATGGTTAATTCAAAATGAAAGCAGCATGCTTTACACACACAGGTTACTAACAGCTTTTAGTTGTTAGTAACCTGTGTGTATATTTATTGATTCCAAGTTACAATCTATATGCCATGGACAACATGTGTATTATTGTCCCTAAAACTCAGTATTAATAGGATTAACAGAAAACAAGTGTAGAATTCTTACACAATCTCCATTTTGTCACAGAAAGCGGATGGATTGTGGATGTCGAATGTTTGTGCATCTCCGCTATATCTTTGGAAGCCTGAACAGAGACAACGGCTCGTCTGAGGTCCTAGAAACAGTGAGAGAGAAAAGAGGAAGAAAGAGAGCCACTTTAAAACAATGTATACAACTCATGACCCGTGAAGAAAGAGAGCCACTTTAAAACAATGTATACAACTCATGACCCGTGAAGAAAGAGAGCCACTTTAAAACAATGTATACAACTCATGACCCGTGAAGAAAGAGAGCCACTTTTAAACAATGTATACAACTCATGACCCGTGAAGAAAGGAGGCACAATTTGGGAGATATATTTTGCGTTTTGCAAACACACACACACACACACACACACACACACACACACACACACACACACACACACACACACACACACACACACACACACACACACACACACACACACACACACACACACACACACACACACACCATTCAAAATGATTAACTGTTTCACATGGAAACACTTAATCCTACCAGCGTAATGTACTCACTCTGGGCGCTGGAGAGCGATGCCAGCAGGCTCAGGAGCAGCAGGACTTTGATGAGGCTGAACATGGTGGCTTTCATCTCTTCTCTTGTGGCTTCACAATGGTCACTGATGCTGTCTTGGTCTTCCAGGCAAAGCGAGAGGACTAGGAGGTTCAGGACTCAGCAGAGACAGGTGGATTGTGAAGGATGAACCATCGGGGTCTCTTTATATCCATCTCCTTCACGGAAAGTGACATCAACTCGTCGTAGTGATGCAAGGGGGAATTCTTCATAACGTGGAAAACGAAACTGCTCTGGCCAGTCAAACCTTTGAATGTTTTACATTCTTCCTGTTTTTGATGTCATATTTCCGACCCCCTAGACAATCTCAATATTAATATGTATGCATGGTTGATACCATATCATTGGTTAAAACGACAAGCGCAAAAATAATAAAGATATTTAAAACACATTTATTTTTTTGTTCTATGTTTATTATGTCCTGCATAAGTAAAATTTTGTTGGCCAAGAAATATTAGTAACACTTTACAATAATTGTACATTTATTAACCATGAATTAACATTTGTGATTGCAGTAATACTCATTACAAAATAGCGCTAGCATAGGGGTGAAGGTTAGGGTTAAGGTCAGATTTAGGGTTAGGGTTAACACTTACTCGAAATTTAATGTTTACTGAATATGGCACGATTAGTAAATGATAACTCGACCATTAGTTAACCTTTCATTAAATGTTACTCTATTGTTAGTTCATAGTTGTTTTACACATTTACTCATTTTAATTACAGTTTTAGCCCGTTGCTTGAACACGTTTTGCAAATCTTGGCTCATTGTGTCATAACGCAACACACAAGCAAATAAGACAACACTGGGAAATATACCATTCACATATTGAAATGCTTCTATCGAAACCTAACAATCCTTTGTCAAATTCTCACTCTGACAAAATGATACACACTTGCATAATTTGAATACACTTTCAGATCAGCAGCAGCACAGTAGTCTACTTTATACAAAACACTGCAGTCTTTCATATTCACTGTTTTTATTCAGTTCAACAGAAGGCACGTTTTCACAACAACCAAAAATCAAATATTCAATGCTGTACATTGCAGAACTCTACTTTGAAGTGCAGTCAATTCAGTTTAAGCAAAAATAAAACAAAAACAAAAGAAAAATACACTGTGTGTACTGTACTGTAAACACAGAAAACACGGTAATTGTGCGTGGGTGGGCTGATGGATCCTTGCCTTCTGTGCAGAATCCATCCATGTTTTAACCTTACCTCAATTTCTCTGCAGGCCTGTTCCATTGCCTGCAGAAGAGGCATGTGGTTGGCGGTCATATGCGCACCATCTCCAAGCCGGAAAGAAGTCTTCGATAGGGTTTAGAAATGGCGAGTAGGGGGCAAGTATAGGACTTCAAATTGTTTATGGTTGGTGAACCAGTTCCGGACCCAAACAGCCCGATGGAAACATTATCCCAGACAATGACAAACCTGGGCTGCTCAGATCAATCCTGTACAGCTGCATAATGAAGTGCATCTAGAAATGTGATGATATGTTGGGTATTGTAGGGACCTATGTTTGCATGATGGTGCAGTTACCCTCGAAGGTTTGGCGGCCTTGATATATTTCCCCTGCGCTGCCCCGGGACGTACACAATTGCCCTTTGGCCTTTTTGTAGCTGGCTGATTGGTGTTCAGTTTTGTAAGCAAGTGTTTTCAGGTGTGTATCCAAGTACTTTAAATTGCCCAAAGTATTTTGTATTTTGAATAGATGTGTAATGGTACGCTGAGATTTCATTTTTGAACTAAGTGTCTTATGTATGAAATAGTGTTCAGTGTGCAGGAGCAGGTGTGTTGCAGAAAGGAGAAAGGGCGTTGCAGAATTGCAAGTTGTGTTACTTTGGTCTAAGCATGTGTCTATAGTGTTCAAGCAATAGGCAAAAACTGTAATGTATCCTTAATGTAAAGTGATACCAAAATATCTCTTCTCCAGATAATGAAACTCCACAGTTTTGTCCAAAACGTAGAACAAGAACAAAGCGCAAAGCATAAAGTACAGCATTATATCTAATTTAATAATGGTCTAATAATGGGCCAGGATTAAAAAATGCTATGATAAAATGAGGTGGTGGAGAGATTGTATCTCAACACTGGCCTGGGAACGCCTCGGGATCCCCCCGTCAGAGCTGGTCAATGTGGCCCGGGAAAGGGAAGTCTGGGGCCCCCTGCTTGAGCTGCTCCCCCCGCGACCCGACCCCGGATAAGCGGATGACGATGAGGATGAGGATGAGGATGATAAAATGAGTGGTAGTCCGATGCATAGTGCCTGGCTACCTTTGGTATACGACTCACCTATACATCTTGTTACCCCACCAAAGTAAGTGACAGGTGATGTTTAGTATTTTGAGTGGGTTGGAACCTGTCAGAGGTTCAATTAGTTGCAATAGCGGGTATCACCTCCCACACATTTAAAATGTTCCTTCATTGGAACAAAAGGTTCCAATGAAGATGGATTTTCCGTCTAGACGTTGGCCTTCAAGCTGATATTCATAATTTGGTATTTAGAGCATGGTGGAACTATGAAGACATGTCTGAGACCACCGTCTAATTTCCTTGTCACTGCGTGCCCCATCCGCTCGCGTGTCCCGCTTTCACGAAGTGTCCCACTTTCACTGAAGAACACGCCCCCTCCCCACCCACCTACCCGCCCTCCCGCCCGACGGCACCCCCGCCCCCGCCCCCCGCCCCCCCCCCCCCACCCCCGCCACCCCCGCCACCCCCGCCCCTAACTCAAACGATTAGTTAGAAACTACCAGAGAAATGACTTGTGCAAGCTTTTGGTTTCATTTCCCTTTTTTATCAATTTGTAAGGCTGGAGAAAGGATCTGTCTTTCTTAGGAAATCTGACATTTATTGAAAAAGTAGAACTGGGTCAAGGGAAGAGGTGGTTTCCAGTCATGCAGGGCAAAGTTGGCCAAAGCTTAGGCCTACTTTGTACCAGAACATGATGCCATGCATCAAATCAATCATATTTCCTCCTTTCTATTGGGAGGAAAAATGTGCTTTGATTGGCCACTGGTTAGAAAACCTCTATATAAATGCAGTCTATTTACCATACATATGTTGAATATATTATATATCTCTTGACTCTCTGAAATCTCTCCAAGAAATGACCGTCTCATCTCGACAGACCCGACAGTACAGGAGATCCTTTCTTATAAAATAAAATAAGACGGCTTGAATCTGTCTTCTTTTTAATAAACTACCGGTATACTAAAGATGGACTGAGGCAAGAAGAGGATTCCATGCGGCCACAGACCCTGTCTTGGCCCTCGCCGGCCGTAACGCACTTGGCGACCTCTAGAACCTCATGGTCGTCAATGTTTCAGGGGTTATATTTCCGTTGGGTGCTCAGTGCTTTTGTGCCTCACATGAGTGCGTCATTAACATTACAGGAACTCTGCATGCAACTTGATAAGGGCAAGAACAAAACCAATGAAGCCAAGCCATTCGTCTGTGTACCAGGGCTACCCAGTGCTGCTCCTTGATCACACAGGAACTCTCTTTTACTTTCTGCTGGGATACACTAACCCTAATCCCTAATTGCAACGCCCATTACCACTGGATCCTATGAACCTAATGTGTGCGTTTTTTTCTAATCCTTTGAGGCCGAAGTTCTGCTGCCAAAACTGGGTTTGGTTTATCCTTAAATTATTTTGTACCTAATTCAAGATAAGCAAAGTAGTATCTTATCAATTCTGTAGGGCAACTATTGCCATACTAACTATAGTTAATAGGCCTACATATATAGGGTTAAGCCACTAGATACATATTTACTATAGCAGTAGGCCTCTACTAGCCTGGGGCAGATCACCACTGATAACGTCTGTTCAATCGAGTGATGAGGTTCAAAGCGTGTGATAAGTGATCCGAGCCTTTTATCCAAAGCAACATCTACTGTGGTCTCGATCTACAGTCATGGAAGATAGTGGATATTGGGACTTTCGGCTGGGATTCAAACACCCTTGCAATCAACCACCCTCGCCACTGACTGTAGAAGACTATCCATCCCAAATACAGCAACCCTGTAGCCTGGGTATTGCCAGACCAAGCTCCATCCTAGATTGAGCTTGGTCTGGGGAGGCTGCTGTCATTTTCTTCAGCACCAGAGGCGTGATCAACGGGCCTAGTTCAAACAACTCTGTACGCAATTGGCTGCTTGCCGTCGCTTCCCTGTCGTCATTGTGTTAAACCAGCCAATAGCGCGTCAGGGGGAACAGCCAGCTTGGTGATTGGCTCCCCCAAAAACGTATCGGAAGCAGAAAGCAATGTATTGCTCTTCTCCAGACCTTCTGCAGGGCGGATTTGAATGCGCTGGGGGTACACAGTCTAGCAACCCTGGTGTGTAGATCCTGACCCATCCTGAGGTTTTTGAATCTTATTAGTTGACACCGATTTATGAGGTCATGTTGGATTGTGCTTATCCCTCCCCTAAGTGTCAGCTTTATATCCAACCGTAACTTAAAATAATTTGTTGGTCATTCAGACCAGGGGTTCTCATCCAACGGGCCGCGGACCAGTACCGGCAGCAGAATATTGGCCACCAGTCCGCAGAAGGTTAGAAATTTAGCCTACAATTATTATTTTTTTAGATAAAATTACTCATGCCACTATTGCCACACATTTTTTATTGGCTTGAGATTGACTCAGTATATCCCAGTCCTGTTGCTGGACTGTTAGACTGTGTTTATTAGATTAGAGGGGGCAGTCATACTATGGTTTGGCCTCAGGGCCGACGGACTGGGGGTGTAAGGTGGACAGGCGAGGGGGGGCCCATGGGAAGTTTTTATTTTATTTATCAGGACCTCTTGTACATATGGCCCAGAAGTTGGTGCTACGCCTCTGTGTGTCCTGGTCAATGCATTAACGACCCCTACTGGTTGGTCGGGGCGCCTGCATCGATATTACTGTCAGTCTCAAGTCTCTCAGCGAATGCAGTCTGAGAGAGCCCAATACCAGGGCGGGGGTCCCAGGCGGGGCCTGGCCTTCTCTCAGGGCGCCGCTGTAGGAGCTTTCCATCGCCCAAACGTTCTTTACACCACGGTGGGAACGACTAAGTCTTGTGGACCGCAGAGTGAGCCAAATACGCAAACTTATTTTCTACAGTAGCTAAAAGTCCAAATCAAATTATCGAATAAATAAGTCATGCCTTGGCCACGCTTAAATATATGTTTTTTTCTTTTTAAAGAACTCATTGTTCTTTAACAATATCTGTACATTATCCCTTGCATAACAGCTCTCTCTCTCTCCCAAAAGTCTTCGCTGCGCACTCTCATCCAAATACGCATCGTTTGCGGCCCTCGACTCGACTGACTGATCGACCTGGGCTGTCCTACGCAGCCCTCGTCGTCACTTCGAGTGGCCCCTGACTCCGCATATTACGAGAGCTCCCCTCACTGTCAAACAATAACAACAAACCTCACTAACCGTGTGATCCCTGTTCTGTCTAGCACTAGAACGCGGTCGGCATACATGAAACGGCGGTCGATTAAGAAAGCCAACCTCCTCATAGACGTGAGACGCGAACCCAAAGCTCCCGCCACTCCCCCAACTTTCTCTGTAGGCTTATGGAACTGTCAGTCTGCGTCAGTCAGGGATGAATCGAACTTCATCCCTGCACTCGGCTCGCACCACTCCCTCAGTTTACTAGCCCTGACCGAAACCTGGATTAGACCTGAGGATACGGCCACGCCCTCAGCTCTAGCGATAAACCATGCTTTTACGCACACCAGCCGTCCATCTGGCAGAGGAGACGGGACAGGCTGCTTAGTTGCGAATGACTGGAGCTTCATTCAACTTGCACCAGAAAAATCGTTTGCCTCCTTTGAATTTCATGCCATCATGTTACTGAAACCTTACAAAATGTATGTCCTCGTGTTATACCGTCCGCCTTGTCACTATGGCCAATTCCCTGACGAATTAGACATTCTTCTATCCTCCCTGCCCATGGACAACTCCCCCTTCTTAATTGCAGGTGATTTTAATATTCACATGGGTAATTCTCTCTCAGCCCCTACAATATCATTACTCACCTCTTTTAATCTATCCCGCATTCAGAGCCGTGCCACTCATATAGCTGGTAAGGAGCTGGATCTCGTCTTTATGCGCAACTGCATAATCAACAACAGTACTGTAACTCCACTCCACCTATCCGACCACTTTTTCATCAACCTCACTGTGCGGCTCCTGGACTGTCCCGATGACCCACCCCCCGCAGTCTCCTCCTACCGTAATCGGAAAAACCTCACCAGCGAACAGTTTTCAAATATGGTATCATGCTCCCTACCTTCCACTGTCACATTCTCCTCACTTCACCCCTGCACGGCTACCGACACCCTATACTCCACCCTGTCGGTCTGCCTAAACAGTGCCTGCCCACTAACAAGTAGACCCAGCTCTAAACCCCGCCATCCCTGGCTCACAAACACCGTCCGTGAAGCACGGAGGGCACTTAGGTCAGCGGAGAGGAGATGGCACGAATCACATTCCGTGGACGATCTGAGACAATTCCACGAACTACTCACTAATTTCACTGACCAAATCACGTCTGCTAAAATTATGTTTTATCAACAGAAAATTGACAATGTCAAAGACAGCCGCCAACTGTTCTACACCTTCAAATCCCTTCTTCACCCGCCACCTCTTCCACCCACCACCTCACTGGTTGCGGATGACTTTGCATCCTTCTTCTTAAAAAAAGTTGCAAACATCAGCGCGCAATTCACCCTACGGCCACACCAACCGCGTTACTCGCGTTGGATAACGCGAGTAACGCGCCTAACCTGACGCTTGATCAGTGTGTGGTGGTTCAACGCTTCCAACGCGTCAACACGCCAACGCAGCTAGGTGAGTCCATGTCCATGCAAGTGAATGGAGCGTTCCCTCTTCTTCATAACTATCAAACCAAACATCCTTCACATTCACCGAGCGAACATTATGAAAGTAAAATGCACATTTCTTGCTAAAAATGTTTCCATAAACGCATTTAATGGCGTAACTATGTAACAATTTCCACCCAGAATAAAGAAAGATGTCGGCCGTGGCTGCGCTGGAGTCCGAGGTAGGAAACCCAAACGCCGCCGTGTTTGGGTGCATGATAGAGTTTAGATCGGGTTAGATTAAATAATCTCGGATATAAATAACAATAATCGGGTTAAATAACTTCACATGGTGTGTCTGGTGTGTTTCCAGCATTCGCAGTGTTGATCAGCAGAGATATAGTCCGCCAAGACGTCGAGGTTGCTTAGCAACCAGAGACTCTGTCCATGCAAGTGAACGGAGCGTTCCCTCTTCGTCATAACTATCAAACCAAACATCCTTCACATTCACCGAGCGAACATTATGAAAGTAAAATGCACATTTCTCGCTAGAAATGTTTCCATAAACGCATTTAATGGCGTAACTATGTTACTATTTCCACCCAGAATAAAGAAAGATGTCGGCCGTATGCTTCTGTGCAAGCTCACTACTCTCTGCCAGTGACGTCGGGTCAAGCTCCACGCTGATTGGCTATCGCGGCTAAGCGTCACGCGTTTGAGCGTTGTGCGTTACTGCGTTTACGTGCGTAATTACGTGCAACTGCCGCGCCTAACGCCCCCAACGCAACGCTTCAACGCTTCAACGCGTGTAACGCGCCTAGACCAATGGTTCCCTATGCAAAAATGCCGATTTTCAACGCCCCTAACGCGAGCAACGCGGTTGGTGTGGCCGTACCTTAAGACGCCAGTCGATATAACAAATCCACATGGGGAGGTCCAAATGGAGTCTTTTGCCCCAATTACTGAGGAAGAACTTCATACAATTATAAAAAAATGTCAACCAACCACTTGTGCCTTGGACCCCATTCCATCCCTTCTCTTTAAGTCCATCACAACCTCAATTCTGCCAGAGGTTACGCACATCATCAACTCATCACTTAAGACAGGTACAGTGCCACTGCTATTTAAACAAGCCATAGTCACTCCCCTGCTCAAGAAAAACACACTCAACCCATCTGAAACAAATAACTACAGACCAATTTCACTTCTTCCATTTCTTTCCAAAGTCCTTGAGAGAATTGTGCCAACCCAACTGAACACCTTCCTAACCAATAACAACCTCCTAGATCCCCTGCAATCCGGTTTCAAACATGGTCACTCCACAGAATCTGCAGTCCTATTCGTGTCAGAGTCACTCAAACTAGCCAAAGCATCTGCCCAGTCATCTGTTTTAATTTTATTAGACCTGTCTGCAGCATTTGAAACGGTGCACCATGCCACACTGCTATCCACACTGACAGGAATAGGACTCTCAGGACATGCCATCCATTGGTTCAAATCATACCTGGAAGGGCGATCAGGCGGCTGAAAAAGTTTGGCGTGGGGCCCAAGATCCTGGGGGCCTTCTTCAGAGGCACAACGGAGAGCATATTGACTGGATGCATCACTGCCTGGTACGGGAACTGCACTGCCCAAAGCCGCAAAATGCTGCAAAGGGTTGTGCGGACAGCTGAGAGGATCAGCGGATGTGAGCTTCCCTCCATCCAGGAAACCTACAAGGCCCGGTGTGTCAGGAAGGCCCTCCAAATCATTGGGGACCCCAGCCACCCCAACCAGAAACTGTTTGAGCTACTGCCGTCAGGGAGGCGGTACCAAAGCCAAGGGCCAAAACCCAGAGGATGATAAACTGTTTTTCCCCAAAGCAGCCAAACACACTACCCCCCAACCATCCACACGCACACCACAACAACAGACTGGTATTTAACCATCTATTGTATTTGCACAGCATTTATCTATTGCACAATAACCCTACCTGTGTCTGCTATCACTACCACTTAAACACCCTACACTTCACACTTTATTATACCTCATTACTATTTATTATTATTGATGCTGCTACTTACTTATTTATTTTTATACTTATTTTATATATTTTTTACTTAATTTCTTTTCATATGGTTTCTTATCTTTATTTATTTTATCTTGTACTGTTGCTGCTATGTGAATGTTGAGGAACCAAGCCTAATCATTTTACTCTTGTGTACTGTAGAATAAGATAATAAAAGTGATTCTGATTCTGAGTGTGTTTTTTATCATCATCATCATCATCAACCTTTTATTATTAGACTCAAGGTCCATTTAAAAACATACAATACAAGAAATGGACAACACACACATAAATAAGAATAAAAACATAACGACCAATTATAAAAGGCACTTATACCAATGCCTCCAAAGGTATGACTGGTAGCGTACTGCGCTATAACTTGGGTTCGACAGCAGCATTATGACTTCATTCTTTGAGTTATTCAGGCGACAGATAAATCTGTACATAAGGTTCCTCAATAAAGCTTGTAAGGTGTTAACTCCTGCATTCACAAATAGCTCACTTGCACTACTCCACCTAGGTCTTTTAAGTAAGATCCTAAAACAATCGTTGTAAGCAACTTGTAGTCTGTGCATACTTGATTTTTTTAACTTACCCCATAAGGGGGCAGTATACAGGGGAGTGCAATATGCTCTAAAGAGACATATTTTAACATGATCAGAACACATATGAAATTTTCTTGCCAACATATTGGCTTGGGCATATAATGTACGACACTGTCTTAAAATGTCGTCATCGTCAGACATTTTATCTGTTATAAAGTGCCCGAGGTACTTAACTTTATAACAAACACAAAGCTTTTCCCCAGAAAGATAAAATTGTGGAAAGTGGAGGTCCTTATCTCCCTTCGCCCTACATATTATCACACTGCTCTTATTTGAATTGTATTGCACATCATGTTTGACACCATATTCTGTGCACACATTTAACAACTGCTGAAACCCAGCACTACTGGGAGAGAGAATGGCCAAATCATCCGCACACATTAAATGGTTAATCACCGTGTTACCAATCATACAGCCTAGTTCTACAATCGTTCAGTTGGTCAGATAAATCGTTCATGTACAGATTGAAGAGGGCTGGTGACAGTAGCCCCCCTTGTCGAACTCCATTAGCAACACTGAAAGGACCAGAGACACTGCTACCCCATCTGACTTGCATACTCTGGTTAGCATACCAGTATGCAAGTATTCTTATAATGCTAGCAGGTACACCCCTTTGATTTAATTTTGTGAACAGCTTCTGGTGATTGACTCTATCAAAGGCCTTAGAGGCATCAATAACTCCAATTAAAACAGAGGAATGTTGCCCTCTATACATTTCTACTATTTCTTTCAAACTATAAATACACAACTCAGTTCCATGCTTTGGTTTGAAACCAAACTGATTGTCTCTGGTATTAATATACTTACCCAATCGATCTAAAAGAATACTCTCCAGAACTTTGGAAATCACACTTGCCAGTGCGATTGGCCTATAATTGTCCATGCTCCCAATCTTGCCTGCTTTGTTCTTAATGACAGGCACAAGAGTTACGGCCAACATAGAGTCGGGCAACAGCCCATGCGTCATAAAGCCAGTGAAACATATGGCAAGTAGAGCGGCCACTTTCAGGCTAGCAAACCCGAGGTGCTCTGCAGTGATCTGATCTGAGCCACTTGCTTTATTCACAGATAATTTTGTGATAGCTTCAAAAACCTCATGTGTTGTGATTCCTACTGCATCCCTATTGGAAATATTGCCAACTGTATAAGGGTCACTTTTTACACAATTAAATAAAGCCGAGCAATTCTGCTTCCACAAATCAGCGATTTTATCAGCTCCAGAGACTCCCTCTACTGTGCTAGGCAACAATGTATTGCTCCTTTTAAGAGTTCTCACTTCCTTCCAAAATTCAACAACATTCTTACTTATGCCGCTTTTCCACTGCATGGTACCAGCTCGACACGACTCGACACGACTCGACTCAGCTCGCATTTTTTGCGTTTCCACCGCGGTACCATGGTATCTGGTACCTGAAGTGGCTGCTTTTTCTAGTACCTACTCGCTCTAGGTTCCAAGCGAGCTGAGCCGATGCTAAAAGGTGACGTCGGCAGACGGCCGGCGACTGATTGGCCAGAGAGTGTGACGAAGTCACGAGAGCGACATGGCAACCATGCTGGTAACATCCATAGCAGCGCGCAGCCAACATGTTCCACTTCTCCAACTTCTTCAACATGCCAGCTAATAATAGTAATGCGATCGATGTCCTCCATTGTTGTTATGTGGGTTCTGTCCATGTGTGGGTTGCGTATTTGTTGTTTGCGTCGCGTACACAAATACGTCACGGCCCTTTCGCGCAGCCGACCCCGCCCACGTCCAGGAGGTACTATTTGCGGTGGAAAAGCACCCGTGCTGCTACCGTGTCGAGTCGTGTCGTGACGAGTCGTGTCGAGTCGAGCTACATGTGCGGTGGAAAAGCGGCATTAGAAGCTTTTCAGCCATAGAGTCTGCTCTCATAACTTGTTTTTTGGATTTTTGGATATATAACGTATTTAAATTTTGAAAGAGTTAACTTTTTATAATCCAGGACAGGCCCCTGTCTAGGTCGGCCTTCCTGAACCCAAGCTTTATATGCCTCTTTAGCTTCTGCATGATGAGCAGCAACATGCTTTTTCCAACCTGGCTTGGTGTCAGACTTTCCCCTTTAAGAATACTTATGATATGACCTGCTGGCCTCATACACAGCTCCAACAATATCATTGTACATAGCACAGAGATCTTTACGGTGAGAAATTACATTACAGTTTACGTCAGAACACATAATTGCATCTCTCGGTAAATATACAGCACTAAGAAGGATATCAGTTTTCCCATAGTATGTTAAAATATCCTCATTTGTGAGCTTGGCCCAATCCAGTTTGGCCAAGTTACAGGCATGTTTACCCTCCTGAGACATCTCAGGGAGACTCTCACAATCTAGTGACACAACAAAAGGAATATGATCAGACATGGACGCCTCATACACAATCTTAATAGATCTTATAATTTCATGGGCATCAGCAGTGCTAATGCAATGGTCAAGCCATGATGTTGTGTGCCAAGCCTCGCTTATATAAGAATAGCTATCAGCAGGTAAAAACATTTGGCTGGACACAATTAAATTGTTATCGTCACAGAACTGTAGCATATGCTTAGCAAACAAGGAACGTTTGTCTGTAAGGTCAGCATTCATATCACCCACTACAAGGACGCTTGTGGAATGATTATCAGAAATAAAATAATTTATAAAAGCAAGCCTATTCAGATATTCATCTTCATTTTGTTGCGACTCATATGGTGTGTATACATTTAGAATACTGAACTCCTTGTTATTTATTTGTATGCGCACTGCAATACACCAGTCAACTTCAAGCCTGATGACATTAATGACAGAGTCCAGCTTTTTGTGCCAGAGGATAGCCACGCCCCCTGCTATCCTCCCTCTCACTATTCCCAAGGATAGGTCCTTTGTGGACTCGCCAGCCCCGTGGAAATTGTCATTAAAACAGTTCAACTTTCCCAAATCCTGCTTTGGTAGAAAAGTTTCTTGCAAACATAAAATGTCACAATGTTGCAGCAAATTGTCCACTACTATACGTCGGCTCCTATCACCTTCGCTGTTACCCAGGCGCAGCCCGCGACAGTTATATGATCCAACTTGCATAAAGTTTGCCTACAGTTTAGCTGAGCATTGCATCCGTAGACCCATTCGGTACAATTGCACTAGAAACCGACCTAGCTGCGCCAGCACCTATCACTCCCAGGAGGTTCATAATATCTCCTCACAAGCGAGCCTTCAGGCCAGAGTTCTGGGTTGTACATCTCCGCAACTTGATCGCACACAGCACACACTTTAAACGAGCTATATCTATTGCCTGCAGTGACAATACGCTGACAATTAACGTAGCGGCCAAGTTGTTCGGTAAGATATATACTCAGTGTCTCAGCATAGGTCTGGGGAGAATTTGGTGGCGAAAACACTTACCAATTTCGTACGCAGCACTTTTATATCCTTTTGCGCAGCAGTGCCAACAATAGGCTTGGGCATCCTCCGTTCAGGTTTTCCAGCACGCTGTTTTAATAAGACCGACTGGCCCTCGGGATTATTGCTCCGACCTCGGCCCTGTTTCACGACTTGACTCCATCTTGGCGAGTTCGGTGCTGTTTTTCCAGGACTCATACAGGTAGTCACGGTTATTGCTGCAGCAACAGGTTCAACACAGGCGGGTTCACCTGCAACGGAGGTGCCGGGTGCGCTCGCAACATGCGCTGCGCCATTCACAGGGCCATCGTGCGGACCACTTCCACCGCCGATTGCAGGGCCATCCGATACAGCCAGTCCTCCACCATCACCCGGCTTCAATCGGCCCTCCACGGCAGCAACTCGGTTGTCCATTGTTACAGCCATAGTACGCAGGTCCTCGCTGATTTCTGCCTGAACTTCTACTGTGTGTCTTAGTATGTATATGTTTGTGCAAATTGTCTGTTCTCACATGCAAGGTTAGGTTACCTTTATTATCCCAGAGCGGCAATTTGCTGCACAGCCAGCAGTAATACATACATCAAGAATCGACACACAAACAACTCACACAAACAAAATGGAATGACATGATGTTAATCAGAAAGCCCTTCTCCCTTCTCCTCACCTCGTGGCCTCTCCTTCTCTTCTCACCGCTCCTCTGCTCTCTCTGTCCGGCTGCAGATCCAGCAGAACGAGGAGCTGCAGGGCGGCCCCCTGCCCCCCCGGCCCAGACCTGTCCTGAGAGCAACAACATTCTCTCTGTTCCTACTCAATCTTTTTAACAACATGACCTTTTGTAATTATAGAAGCCACTCTTTTACTGTAAATGACAATTTAACCGTCTTAACAAGAATCGTATATACTGGACTTAGAGATGCTGTTTGTGTATGTCGTGCAGAGTTTATTCGTTTTAGAAAAGTTTAACCGACATTGTTTTTCCATCAATGTTTTGCATTTTATTCATTTAAAAAATCGATAAATGCACTTTTTAAATGTAATAGGCCTTCATCACAGAAGTGTAATGGGCAGGGTGATAAAGGGGCAGCTCATTCCATTCCCCATTACAGTGCCCATAATGAACATCATGAACATCTATTATCACACCTCTAGTAAAGTTGTTGGGCCTTGTTCCAGACAGCCCAAGAGGAGAAGTGAATTTGTGTGTCAATTCATGATATTGCATGAAAAAGTACCAAGCATGGAACATCGATTTGGTTTATTATTGAACTTAAATAGAAATGACAGATAGAAATGACAGATAGCAAGCAACATCAACGAGTCCAAGCTACAGAACTGTTTTCTTGGTGTTGTAGATTATCTACTGATGCATGTGATTGTTACGATTACCCATTACACATTTCTTAACATTTATGCAGATACTACTGTGTGTCCTGGTCATATCTTAACATAGAATAGATTAATTAAAGCTCAAGCTAAACCTTTTTCTGGAGCTCTAGTAGAAGCAGTGTGTGTGGCGTCATTACATACAAAGCGAGACAGGGGGCAGCAGAGAGCCGACGAACTCAAATGCCCAAGTAGGTGTTCATTTTGCCCAGAGCATCACACACGGTGGTGAGGTCGCTCCGGAGATCCTGGACCACGTCCTCTATGCTCCGGGTGTCTTTGAGCAGGTCGATGCTCTGGGTGTAAGGGTTGTAGTACACCGAGAAAGGCCTTTTAATAGTCTTGGCAAAATCCCTGTGGAAGCCGAGAAAATATGAGCAATCGAAAGTATTTCATGACCAAAATAAGCTCAGAAAGGTATAAAATAATATGGTAGGCTAGTCAATCATTTAGGAGATTATGAGATCCAAATGAGATGCAGAAAATAACAAAACAACCAACTTCATGCAATTATAAAGAGCACAGAAAATATAAATTATGCTTAAACTAACAGAGAGAGAAAATATAAATTATGCTTAAACTAACAGAGAGCTAGGGCCTACAAACAGGGGTATAAATTAGGTATTTTATTTGTACCGTTGGCAAAAACAGAAATCCCACATTTATAATATTCTATGCAATGTCCATACAATTCTCTATAATATTACACCATTACTTATTATTTGTTTAAGGGAGTTAGAGTTGAGTTTGCTTGCGAATCTGCTCCTTTATCCTACAGCATATCGTATCCGTTGTCAACTTATAAGTGACGTTAAATGTTATAACATCAGCCATCATGGCGTAGCTGATGTTAGGGTTAACCCTAACCCTAACCCTGATATCCTAACCCCTAAGAAAGATCTACCAAGCGGCTTGGTTACCTCATCTTCTCCTTAGCCTCCTCGAAGCTCTCGGAGACAAAGTAGACCTCCTGGAAGGTGGTGATCAGGCACTCCTGGTTGCAGGTGGTCCGCGGGTCAAACATCTTCACACGGGCCTGGTCAGACAGGGCATGCTGCCGGCAACAAGATGGACCCAACAAAGTGTTAGTTCCTCATCTGAAGTAGGTCTTTATATAGTTGTGGTGTACTTGTAGTGTAGTATTGTAATCACGGTGTGAAGTACACTTTACCTTGTTTTATTTAATAAAATAAGAATTTGAGAAAACGATCAAGAAAATATCACAGCACCTTGCTTCAATACATTTTTGTGACAAAATGTCTAGCTATCTCGCTTTTTTAGGATCAGTTTACCCAGCTTCTTAGCGTAGTCTCAAGCTACAAAAAGGCCTGCTAACTCACATTTTATCGCTTCGTTGACCCAGTTTCTTGGATAGTATCAAGTCTCAATTCACATATTTCACTGCACATATTTCATGGCGGGACAGTGCGGATCTAAAAACACGCATAGGCCTACACATATATGCGTGTCTTGCACTGTTTTGTAGCCTTCCTCCATATTATGACCAAATATGATGACCCAAGAGATTAGGGCTCAAGCTTAAAAGACATACAACATAAAAGTGATACAGTATTATTAACTTCCCCATTGTTACGCTCATGTTTATTCCCATGAAAATGTTGAACAAGCTTTCAGTTAAATAAATTGTATTGTTTGTTTGTCACTGTGTTTGACTATGAAGTTCCATTGAACAGAGTCGACTGTACTTCCTGTGTGTCCGCAGGTGTACTGCTACTCACCCTCAGCTCTCCTATAGAAGACAGTAACCCGGCGCCGTAAGCTCTCAGTTGTCCGTCCTGCTTGCACAAGCCAAACTCAATGGTGAAGAAATAGCACTGTGGAGGCAAACCCGTCACACCATGTCAGCCCTTTGCCTCGGTTAAGGTCACTTGCAATCTTTTTTTTTAAGTATTTCCCAGTTTAAAACCAAGGCTTTGGAATTAAAATGTACATTTAGGTAATTTTGCTGATGCCTTTATTCAAAGCGACTTACAACCATTCATTCACACATTCACACACCGACGGGGGAGTCAACCACGCAGCCAGCTTGTAAGGAGCAGTCAGGGTGAGGCGTCTTGCTCTGGGACACCTCGACACTCTAGGAGGAGTAGTGGATCGAACTAGCAGCCTTCCAGTTATCAGTCAACCCGCTCTTCTTCCTGAGCTATAACCTCCTTAGAGAGTTACTATACATTCAGTAACACGGAACGGTGTTGGGTTATTCTTGGGTCATTGGGTGTCAGGCTCACCGTGGCCAGTTTCTGCACGTCCTCATCAGAGGCTCCGAGGGACGCCAGTCCGATCTCCTGGGAGAACTGGGCGAACTTCGGATCGGCCAAGAGCGGCACGTGGCCCAGAAGCTCGTGACACGTGTCTCTGTAAACCACACAGGGGATCGGTTCTGATGAGACACTCAACGTGACACAGAAGACTGCCTTCATAGGAACGACCAAAAGGTTGTATAGACCATGTCTAAATTATATTCAATTTTGACCTTTTCAAATTGACTTTTCGATCATCAATTGAAGACTTCAACACTCGGTGGATCAGTTAACTTCATGGTCACGCCCTGTTCTACAACACCACACCTTTTCGCTGCATTTCTTTTGGCAAGCCAGTGTCTAAACAAATAGCATATTTGTGGTTGATCCCATGCAGGGGCCAATAGCAAGTGCAACAAAGGCCTAAGAGTGATAATAGAAACAGGTCGTAAAGGAGCACCTACGGTTCAGGTGTGTAGAGAGGATCCACACTGTGGCGGATATACTGGGTGCAGTTAAACACCCGATAGGCCAGACCTGCCAAGAAATCTCTGGGCGAGAGGTAGCCGGCTACGGGACGCACAGTGAAGCCAGACCTTTCTGTAACAAAAAGAGAAGCACAAATCATCCATTGGCATACACACCGTGTCTCTACTTGATCCACACAGGAACACACTCTGTCTCTACTTGATCCACACAGGAACACTCTGTCTCTACTTGATCCACACAGGAACACACTCTGTCTCTGCTTGATCCACACAGGAACACACTCTGTCTCTACTTGATCCACACAGGAACACACTCTGTCTCTACTTGATCCACACAGGAACACACTCTGTCTCTGCTTGATCCACACAGGAACACACTCTGTCTCTACTTGATCCACACAGGAACACACTCTGTCTCTACTTGATCCACACAGGAACACACTCTGTCTCTACTTGATCCACACAGGAACACACTCTGTCTCTACTTGATCCACACAGGAACACACTCTGTCTCTACTTGATCCACACAGGAACACTCTGTCTCTACTTGATCCACACAGGAACACACTCTGTCTCTGCTTGATCCACACAGGAACACACTCTGTCTCTACTTGATCCACACAGGAACACACTCTGTCTCTACTTGATCCACACAGGAACACACTCTGTCTCTGCTTGATCCACACAGGAACACACTCTGTCTCTACTTGATCCACACAGGAACACACTCTGTCTCTACTTGATCCACACAGGAACACACTCTGTCTCTACTTGATCCACACAGGAACACACTCTGTCTCTACTTGATCCACACAGGAACACACTCTGTCTCTGCTTGATCCACACAGGAACACACTCGGTCTCTACTTGATCCACACAGGAACACACTCTGTCTCTACTTGATCCACACAGGAACACACTCTGTCTCTACTTGATCCACACAGGAACACACTCTGTCTCTGCTTGATCCACACAGGAACACACTCTGTCTCTGCTTGATCCACACAGGAACACACTCTGTCTCTGCTTGATCCACACAGGAACACACTCTGTCTCTGCTTGATCCACACAGGAACACACTCTGTCTCTGCTTGATCCACACAGGAACACACTCTGTCTCTGCTTGATCCACACAGGAACACACTCTGTCTCTGCTTGATCCACACAGGAACACACTGTCTCTGCTTGATCCACACAGGAACACACTCTGTCTCTGCTTGATCCACACAGGAACACACTCTGTCTCTGCTTGATCCACACAGGAACACACTCTTCAGCCAATATGTTTCATTGTATTTTAAATAAGTGGTGTGTCAAACTCATTTAGAAGTAAGGGCCCGGGAGTGGCATTGAATAATATGGAGGGGCCCCAGACCAAAACAACCACTAAGCACCATTGCAGAGCCATATGCAGAATGTATCAATCGCAAAATGTGCTTATTTTGTGCAAGGTATTGACAGAGTTCAAACCCTATCAACTTCCAGATGTGGCCCATTGACTGTTGAACGGCTCCTCGCCCTGCACCCAACCCTCCAACTAACACGCCCTCGCTCTTTGTGTAATTAGACACTCTAGGATCCCTTCCTGTAAATGTAGACCATACCTCGAAGAAAAACAGAAACGTCTTCCAACTGCGGTATATTGTCCTCTCTGTAACCACAGAACTTGGTCAGGAGGGGGAGGTTTTTGAGGTATTCCCGACAGGCATGGGTGGGGTATAGTTTGGTGAGTTCCCTGAAGACGACGCCCCAAGTTTTGATTTCCTCTTGGGTGTATTCGACGCGAGGGATAGGCTGTCCGCTAGGGGGAGCCAAAGAAGTACATTATTAACCACATAGCCCACTAGGTAAAGGACACCGATATTTTGGTAATCATCAAAATAATCATAGATGAAAAACAATGACTTGCATAAGCCACAAATATTTTATAGAAATATATGACGAATACAGACAGCATATGCAGTTACAAATCTTACGATTTATAATCCATCGCCACCTCCACAAAGTATTTTCTCCGCTGGCGATACACATTGTCCTTGAACCCCTTGAGAGTAAACAGAAAAACTGTAAAGGAGGAGTGGGGATGCACTAGGCTACAAGATATGTGCTGTAATAGGCTACATATTTCCACAGAGTGATCATGAAAACGATGAAGGGCTTCCATGAACTTTGGTTTATTGGCTGAATAAAGCGAGGTTTTCAGCTGCGCTGATCTAGAGGGAAATACATTCTTTAGATCCAAATCCTGAAGAGAACCTTGTTTTCTTACTGGATGATCGGCATCCAGTTCGGACCCGTACATCAACACTCTCTTCGAGCATTGGTCCAGGTCGCAGATCTTCATTGGAAACCACGGAACATCCTCGTCGTCTGGAAGCAAAAGTGAGAAGAGGTGGGGCGGGAAACATGGGAATGTGATCTGGAGCCAAATGCAAACTGGATTGGATGGATCCAAAACATTTGTTTAAATATGAATGTTGATCAAAAGTGAGAATTTTTTTTTTTTTTTTTGTAATTCATGGGTAGAATTATAATGAAATTCCCGTTATTTAATGAATCAATATAGTTTATTGATTATACAAAATCTCTTTGGTAAATCTGCTTCAATGCATAATACAATAATTAGCAACATTGTTATTCCTGTTGCTTTACCGTAATAAAAAAAACAGTTCTTCCCTTTTTTAGAGGCATTATCTTAGGTCACAAAATCAGGTGTTGCCAATAATAACACTAGTTATGGGTGTGCTCCTTTCATGTACCAGGGCACATAGTCCATGGTAAACGTGCTTTACCTTCACGCCTTGAGTCCGCCACCCCTAACCCTGCGTTCACACCAAAAGATGCAAAAAGTTGACGCGCGTCGTGATCCCATTCAAAGTGAATGTAGAGACGCGTTGCTGCTTTGCTGCCGATGCATTTGCTGCCGATAAAACGGGCAGCAAAACTTGATTTGCGGCGCGTCAAAATCTGATTTGCGGCGCGGCATGCGGAGAGCGCGTTCACGTATTTTGCGGCGCGTCAAATGCTGCTCGAGTGGAAATATTTCAACTTTTGCCGCGCCGCAAAAGCTTTGCCTCGCTGCAAACGTGATGACAGCCAATCAGCGTTCAACAGCGTTGTCACTGAGGCGTTGCCACTGAGTGACATGCCGTAACAGCCAATCAGTGTTACTTAAATGGAGGAGAAGATAATAATTGCAGTCTCCGCATACCCGGTGATCTTCAACACCACCGTGGCCAGTTATAAGTGTCCAATACATATATATTTAAGCAATAGATCATTATACCCCCTTCACCGGCCGGCGACCCTCTTCACAGTGGTATAATGAGCACATGCCACTGACTGAATTGATGTATTGCTTTTATACAACGGTTACTATTATGGCGAAACGAAAGTCATAGACACACTACATTTAAAAAGAAACCAAGAAAGTCAAAATAGCCGTTTAATTAAAGAATACAAAATAGTAGTCCCTCCTGGCTGCCGGCCTGCCGCTATGCATCGATGGTCGCTATGCAACACACTTTAGCGTCCCTCCGAGAGAGAAGGCTCCGATAGAGCGGTTCGCCGGCAATTTATCCTATGGAGCAGTTCACTCGCCGTGTGCTGTATACGCTCATTATACAACAGTTGTATAAATATAAGTATAAATGTCCAACCGAGAGATCCTAGCACCGATCCTAGCTAGCAGGTCATCAAACTGGGCTGGAGTCAGCCTCAAATAGCGCTGGAAGCGTTCGCCATCCAGACGGAGCTCCTGCAGAAGACGGTGAAATTCACCGAGCTCTGTACGGCTCCGAATGGTGTCATGAATCCATAAACGACGATGAGCATTCCGACGTCTCTCCCTCTTCCACAACAGGTAAAGAGATATGATGCTCGTAATGTCGGCCATGGTTGTGAATGAATTCAGAAGCACCGCGGGAAAAACTTGCCGCGCATCAAAACTGCGGCGCAGCAAAACTTTTGCGGCGCAGCAAAACCTTTTGACGCGCTGCAAAACTTTTGCGGCGCCGCAAAACTTGATTTGCGGCGCCGCAAAACTTCGGCAGCAACGCGTTCGGGCAGCAAATGCATCTTTTGGTGTGAACGCAGGGTAAGCCCTGGTACATTAAGCAGCAGACCCATGACTAGCCCTCCGCCCTGCGACAGCGCCTCTGTTTAAAGGGGATTCGGCAGGGCTTCTCAACCCTTGCCCGGCTTTGAGGCCTCCCTATATCCAAATGAGTTATCCCCCCCTCCCACCCACTGCTGAGCACCACTCTCCCCCATCGTGTAGCTCAGTCGCCCGGCGGGGTATCTGGAGAGGGGCCTACCAGCCTCAGTGGACCAGAGCTGGGCGGGGGTGTTGTAGGAGATGATGTTGACGTGGTCCTTGAGGTGCTGCAGCAGGTCGTTGAACTCCTTCTTACTGCAGCTGCAGTCGGCGTAGATCTCCACCTCGCGGGCCACGCGCTTGGACTTACGGGACTCGATGTGGTTCAGATTGACATGCTTCTCCTGCGCGGGGAGGGGGAGAGAGGAGGGAGGGGGAGAGAGGAGGAGGAGATGGGAGGGAGAGGAGGAGGTGGAGGAGATGGAAGTTAAGATGGGAGGAGAGGCGATTGGAGGAGAAAGTAGACCGCGGGCATTAGAGGAGGGGTGGGGAGATGAGAGGAATAGAATGGGAGCAAGAGGAGGAGGAGGAGGAGGAGAGATATTATAAGATAACACAAGGAAGGAAATGAATAAACAGAGGCCATGACATGACACGAGTAGAAGAACAACAGGTAAAACAAAAGAAAAAAGGTTGTGAATTCATCGTGAGGGACTGAGAGGAAATGAGAGGAAAAGTCAACAACAGGTTTGCACCGGATGAGACCGAACACCCAGGGGGGATGTGGTGCTAGCAGGGAAGTCCAACATGGATCTGTGTGCAGCTCCGTGCCCAGCGGGAGGCTCTCACCCACACACACCTACCTGGAAGATGCGCAGTGCTTTGAGCAGGCAGCCCACCTCGTCCTTCAGGGAGAACACCACGGCCGTCTGGCCGGACTCCACTGCGTTCTCCTTCTCCGGGTGCTCGTTGATGGGGCAGAAGGAGGACCGCCGGGACTAGACACAGCACAACATTCCCACTGTCAGCTGGAAGACCTCCCGGTCCTGCCCAGCATACTTTAAGTCAACTTAATTAATCTGGAGGAGGACGATCAACCGTGTGTGGAGTAAAACCAAATTAAAACAACTAAGACAGGTGTCCATTTAAAACGAATTAAATTGAATAGTATGTTAGACTGCATTTTCCAAACACATTATGTGTTATCTTGAGACCAAAATGATCCTTTCTCACAATCAAAAATATAGTCAACAAATTCTGCATTCAACAATCAGGCTCAGGTAATGAGTCAGGTAATGTTCCCGATGCCGTCAGGTAATGTACCCGATGCCGTCGGGTAATGTACCCGATGCCGTCGGGTAATGTACCCGATGCCGTCAGGTAATGTACCCGATGCCGTCAGGTAATGTACCCGATGCTTACCGTCCTCAGGACCAGTTCACACTACATTTGCAATGCGCTGAACAAACCAAACAAAGAAGATGCAGGACATCCAGAAGCCATACAGGACTATTAGGATTAGGGTTAGGGTTAACCCTAATCCTAACCCTAACCCTAACCCTAACCCCTACAGGACTATTAGGATTAGGGTTAGGGTTAACCCTAGTCCTAACCCTAACCCTAACCCCTACAGGACTATTAGGATTAGGCAGCCTCTCTCGAGGAGGAACAAGTCCCATAAACCCCCCAAACCAAGGAGGAAGGAGGGAGGAAGAAGAGGAAGAAGAGGGTACGTCTCTCACCATCTGGCCGCCTGTGTGGCGTTGAGGCTGGCCCTGGCCGCGCTGCTCCAACATGGCCGAGTCCAGGGACATCCCCCTGCGGGACCAGTACCTGCTGGAGAACAGCATCATGGCCGGCTGCATCTTGGGCACTGGCTCCAGGACGTCCCTCTTCACATGGGACGAGGCCATGGGGTACCAGTGGGTGTACGAGTACCAGGGCTCCAGTCTCACTGACACCGTGGCCTCAAAATGACCACTGGGGGGGTACGGGGCTCTGGTTGTGTGTGCGTGTGTGTACACTCTCTGTAAAGATAACCACCCGCTCAGCCGCACCAGGTCTGCTTATATAGTGTGACGGAGGATGGGAGGGGCTTCATGGTGTGTGTGTGTGTGTGTGTGTGTGTGTGTGTGTGTGTGTGTGTGTGTGTGTGTGTGTGTGTGTGTGTGTGTGTGTGTGTGTGTGTGTGTGTGTGTGTGTGTGTGTGTGTGTGTGTGTGTGTGTGTGTGTGTGTGTGAGAGTGTGTGTGGCATATCGGATTGTTTTTAATGCAGCTCTATCTTGTTTGTTGATATGGAATCCCAACAGGCGTAGACAGAAGGCTAACTTCATCAGTAGTCTACTTGCACACTACACTGAGGTCTTCTGGGAACATCAACAACAACATGTGCTTGAAAATACAACAAAATAAAGTCTCAAGCAATTGGGATTCGAAAAAATTGGGCAGAACTGACTTTTTCCTTTTCACTGGTTACAGAGATTGCTCAGATACATTAATTATACTGCCAATTTGATTTATTTATCTGCGGTATTGTTTTGGCCTTTTTCTCTTCTGTACCACGGCGTTGATGGCGATGGACAATATTTAAACACGCCTCATTCAGAACCTTTTAAGAGGTTTGACGCACAGAGCTGAATGAACGAGCCAGCACTCATCCGTCAGACAAAGCAGCTTCTACTTTAATTAAAACACACACACGCACGCACACACACACACACACACGCACACACACACACACACACACACACACACACACACACACACACACACACACACACACAGACACACACACACACACACACACACACACACACACACACACACACACACACACACACACACACACACACACAGGGCGAGATAGTACTGATAAGTCACAGTACTGCACATTACGCTATCGAGCATACGGCATGGCAATTTCCTGCCAAACAGGAAATGAAAGGGTAAGGAGATGGGAGAGCGGTGTGGGGCCTCCTTTGTTCCAATGGAGGCTTTATGAGCAGATCGGAGGTAGATACCTGGTCCGTTAGCCAGCCCCCTGTTCCCGCTGTTATACGCAAGAGGCGTCTCCAAATGTCTTCCATCAAAGGACACGGGCAGCACTGCAGAGTGTCAGCTCAGACCTGCCCTGACGCACGCGGCTGCTGTCCGTCAGCCGTGGTTGAAAGTGGAGGCAAAATGCCACGTACAATCTGGCACAACCTTCATCTGAAAGGGGAAACGCTGAGTTAATCTCCAACCGCCGGCGAAATCTGGTAAAAATAAGGAAAATAAATGATGGGCCCACCCCCATAGTAACAACAAGGTCCTTGTGACATTTGGTTGGAATATAAAATACATTCATGCAGCTTGTTGTAGAAAAAACTGAAATCCTTCCTTCATTTAGTAAAATATTGGTGGATTTTGTACACTCACTGTGTGTTAATGGATTAAAGTATTGCGGATAGATAGGTTTGAAAAAAAGAAAGCTAACTGCTTCATCTGGTTGTTTATTAATCTGCTGTAACTATGTACTGCACTGTTTTAATTTGCTTGCAATGGGGTTTATATTTTTGTTTTTCTGTTGGGTACTGGCTTCCCCCTGGGGGATCAATTAAGTTTATCCATCCATCCATCAAGCAATTACTGTCCTTGTAACTCTTTCAACAATGTTGACACTAATGTGTCTCACAACAGGCCTCTTTCTCTGCTCCTGAATAAAGCAGACATGGATTATATTTGAATGATTCTATTCTAAAATGTACAGGTGCCAGTGCCACCAAGAGGGGATGTCATCATACGTGGGAAACAATATCACAGTTGCCGTAGAGATTTGTTTTATTAATGGAGAGATAAAGCTGTAAAGAAAAGGTATGCTCCATGTGGATTGGTATACAGGTTTCTTATGGCACGCACCTTAACCTCGATTCAATGGCAGGTGAGAGCCCAAACCTACAGGAACTTCAAAGAACTCAACCATCATGTTTTTCCTTAGAACAACCCACCAAACAGAACCATTTGTTACGGACAGGTGCATCCCATGTCTCTAGCCATCCTTGGCCAAGGGCACTTCAGTAGTAATTCGTTTTTGTGGTTTGAGGTGATAAGGTGATGCCATTCCCCTTAAAGGTGACATATTATACTACCAAGTGAGAGTGAGATTAGCCGTTATAGGCCGTTTTGAAAATCTGCCTCTTCTGACATCACAAGTGGGCGTGTCCACCTAGATGTGGAGAGATCAGTCTACCAGCCTACCCAGTGGACTGTAGCAAACGTTGGTCATCTATCCGTTATCTATCCATCCGATTTTCAAAACGGCTTGTAATTGCTAATAACTCACTTTGAAACTCTGCACTGCAGTCCTTTGAAACCATCACACTGATGAAGTGCAACAGCAAAAAACCCAACCCGTGTGTGCAGTGTGAGGATATGAATACATTTTTGATTAAAAGTTAAAGACTTTGTTGTTCTTCCAGTTCATAATAAGCATGCGAGAAATACGTCAGAATAGTGTTCTGCTTGATTACAAATGATTCACAAGGAGTAAAACACCATGCCTTGAAGTAGTTTTTTTTTTTTTATTGCCCCATAGTGTCATTTCCAGGCCATGACATTTAAAGACACATCATTTCAAAGCTGGTCAACCAGACTCACTCCATCCTGCTGGCAAAGCAAAGTGAAAACAATTTAATCAATCCGTTGGCTCATTCAAAAACCCTCTATGCAAGTTACATTTATAGAAAAATCAATATCTAATATCTTTCAAATTTTGAAAGTAAGTTCTAGAGAAATTGGCTAATTGCAAAATAAGTCCTTAAAAGAGGTGTTAGTTTAATGTAGGATATATTGATAACGACTTCCGATATATTGAGCAGCAGATTTCTCTGTGTACAAATGGGCGATTCAGAGTTAGAATAAAAAAATAACTCTAAATAAAGAACTGGCACACTCGCTTTGGAAGCAGAGGACCGATGCTGGTCCAGAGTAATGTGAAGGCTGATGGTGGGGGTCAGAGGTCATTTAAACATACGGTAGCACTCCACACAGCAGGAGAAACTGATGTTCCTCATTAATACTGACTCCAACTGGTATACAAGCTGTCGAATACATTGGGCGAATATATTGATAAACTGTACGTCACAGTTTCAAACAGTTCCTAACCTCAATTCGAAAAATAAAAAAAACAGCAATACACCAGCTGCCAAATTGGATGCAAAAAAGAACATACCCAAAATCCTACACTCAGCGTTTTGATTATTGATGTAATAAATGATTAGTCCATTGTTTAATCACCGGAGCATGGTTGAGCGTGGGGGAGTGATACATTTTAGCAGCACAACTCTAGTCACCAAAAAACCTCAGCCGACCTTTAGAAAACGTAGTTACCATCAGGAATGACTACTTCAATGAAAAGACAATATGGTACAAGAAATTACAAAAATAAGGTTTCTTAATAATCTTAAATCCTTTTTTGTTTGTTTTTTTACATTCCATCCATCCATCTAATCATCATCATCATCATCATCATCATCATCATCAAGGCTCCTGATCCCAAGGCGGCGGCCGGAGTGGCGTTCCTCTCCCGGGACAGCCAGCTCGACCCTGTCGGGAAAGGCTTCCCCGCTGGACAGCCCCAGTCTCTGAGGTTCAGCTCTCTCCGTACACTAGGACACGAAGGACACTTTGCAGCCGTTCTGAGAGCTCTCTCTCAAGTGTCCGTGGCCGTTGGAGAAGGCTAGCCCCCGGTGGGAGGGGCTTGGTGAGGGGGAGTGGCTCCTCTTGGCCGGCTCCGGGTCCTCTGACCTGGGGGCCTCTGCGGCATCTTCGTCTGTGTTGAATCCCATGATGTCGCTGACGGAATGGGGCAGATCCTGTGGAGGATGTACGACATGTAAGGTTTATGTAAGCTGTAAAGGTTTAGTGTACCGAGTAGTGACCTCCGTCACTGTGAAGGTTCAGTACAGAGTAGTGACCTCCGTCACTGTAAAGGTTCAGTACAGAGTAGTGACCTCCGCCACTGTAAAGGTTCAGTACCGAGTAGTGACCTCCGTCACTGTGAAGGTTCAGTACCGAGTAGTGACCTCCGTCACTGTAAAGGTTCAGTACCGAGTAGTGACCTCCGTCACTGTGAAGGTTCAGTACCGAGTAGTGACCTCCGTCACTGTGAAGGTTCAGTACAGAGTAGTGACCTCCGTCACTGTAAAGGTTCAGTACCGAGTAGTGACCTCCGTCACTGTAAAGGTTCAGTACAGAGTAGTGACCTCCGTCACTGTAAAGGTTCAGTACAGAGTAGTGACCTCCGTCACTGTAAAGGTTCAGTACAGAGTAGTGACCTCCGTCACTGTAAAGGTTCAGTACAGAGTAGTGACCTCCGTCACTGTAAAGGTTCAGTACAGAGTAGTGACCTCCGTCACTGTGAAGGTTCAGTACAGAGTAGTGACCTCCGTCACTGTAAAGGTTCGGTACCGAGTAGTGACCTCCGTCACTGTGAAGGTTCAGTACAGAGTAGTGACCTCCGTCACTGTAAAGGTTCAGTACAGAGTAGTGACCTCCGTCACTGTAAAGGTTCAGTACAGAGTAGTGACCTCCGTCACTGTGAAGGTTCAGTACAGAGTAGTGACCTCCGTCACTGTAAAGGTTCAGTACCGAGTAGTGACCTCCGTCACTGTGAAGGTTCAGTACCGAGTAGTGACCTCCGTCACTGTGAAGGTTCAGTACAGAGTAGTGACCTCCGTCACTGTAAAGGTTCAGTACAGAGTAGTGACCTCCGCCACTGTAAAGGTTCAGTACCGAGTAGTGACCTCCGTCACTGTGAAGGTTCAGTACCGAGTAGTGACCTCCGTCACTGTAAAGGTTCAGTACCGAGTAGTGACCTCCGTCACTGTGAAGGTTCAGTACAGAGTAGTGACCTCCGTCACTGTGAAGGTTCAGTACCGAGTAGTGACCTCCGTCACTGTGAAGGTTCAGTACCGAGTAGTGACCTCCGTCACTGTGAAGGTTCAGTACCGAGTAGTGACCTCCGTCACTGTAAAGGTTCAGTACAGAGTAGTGACCTCCGTCACTGTAAAGGTTCAGTACCGAGTAGTGACCTCCGTCACTGTAAAGGTTCAGTACCGAGTAGTGACCTCCATCACTGTGAAGGTTCAGTACCGAGTAGTGACCTCCGTCACTGTGAAGGTTCAGTACAGAGTAGTGACCTCCGTCACTGTAAAGGTTCAGTACAGAGTAGTGACCTCCGTCACTGTAAAGGTTCAGTACAGAGTAGTGACCTCCGTCACTGTGAAGGTTCAGTACAGAGTAGTGACCTCCGTCACTGTAAAGGTTCGGTACCGAGTAGTGACCTCCGTCACTGTGAAGGTTCGGTACCGAGTAGTGACCTCCGTCACTGTGAAGGTTCGGTACAGAGTAGTGACCTCCGTCACTGTAAAGGTTCAGTACAGAGTAGTGACCTCCGTCACTGTAAAGGTTCAGTACCGAGTAGTGACCTCCGTCACTGTAAAGGTTCAGTACCGAGTAGTGACCTCCGTCACTGTGAAGGTTCAGTACAGAGTAGTGACCTCCGTCACTGTAAAGGTTCAGTACAGAGTAGTGACCTCCGTCACTGTGAAGGTTCGGTACAGAGTAGTGACCTCCGTCACTGTAAAGGTTCAGTACAGAGTAGTGACCTCCGTCACTGTGAAGGTTCAGTACAGAGTAGTGACCTCCGTCACTGTAAAGGTTCAGTACCGAGTAGTGACCTCCGTCACTGTGAAGGTTCAGTACCGAGTAGTGACCTCCGTCACTGTGAAGGTTCAGTACAGAGTAGTGACCTCCGTCACTGTAAAGGTTCAGTACAGAGTAGTGACCTCCGTCACTGTAAAGGTTTAGTGTACAGAGTTGTGACCTCCGTCAATGTAAAGGTTCAGTGTACAGAGTAGTGACCTCCGTCACTGTTAAGGTTCAGTACAGAGTAGTGACCTCCGTCACTGTAAAGGTTTAGTGTACCGAGTAGTGACCTCCGTCACTGTAAAGGTTCAGTACCGAGTAGTGACCTCCGTCACTGTAAAGGTTCAGTACCGAGTAGTGACCTCCGTCACTGTAAAGGTTCAGTACAGAGTAGTGACCTCCGTCACTGTAAAGGTTCAGTACCGAGTAGTGACCTCCGTCACTGTAAAGGTGCAGTACAGAGTAGGGACCTCCGTCACTGTAAAGGTTTAGTGTGTGATTCAGTGAGTTCAACCGAGTAATGACCTCCATCACTGTAAATAATAATCCCTTAATAGTTGGTCATTTGGAAATTATGTACAATAAGAATATTTATTCTGTTTGCAGCATTAGCATTAATTTATGTGCAGCGTGGTTTGTGCACGACTAAAAAATGAGCTTACCTTACAACCCTTGATCTGTAAGCAGATGGCCTCTGCTTTACGGAGAATCTCTTCTATGTCCAGCTTCATGGAGAGTTCATTAACATGCTGTTCGAGAGGCAGGGGGATTGACAAGGTCAGGGAAACCTTCATCATAATAACCATGACTCCAACATCGTGATGGTACTCAGTCTCAAGAATGTCTTGCTTCCTAGGGCTAAAACAATTAGTCGCTTTATCGCTTAGGTAATCTGCAAAAATGTAATCGAGTCTAATTTTGAAAAGTCATTTATCAAGTACAAATAAAAATTTGCTGCTTAATGTTGCAGTTCACTTTAAATATTTGGTTCTAAATATTTGGTTCAAAGATCATACATAAAATGCATTCCTGTTTTTGTTTGAGGAGCTTTTGTCACTGATGGCTGTAGTGGTGGTGGTGTGTTGGCTTCCTTTCTCTTTTGTTCCTTGTTGAGTCACCTTCTTTATTTTTTATTAATCATTTTGTGCATTTGTTTTCAATAACTCACTTTTAAATGAATGTCATCTAACTAAATGTAGAGGACATATTTATAACATATTCAAATTGAAGACAGAGACACTTATTGCAATACAGTGTTTTTTCACCTTGAGGATTTCATTGAAGCCATAGTTCTCCTCCATGATCTTCTGTTTCTCAGAGTCTAGGATGGAGCAGCACACCAGCAGGTGGAGGTTCTGGCAGGGCAGGCCCGTCCACATGACCTGGGGAAAGAGGTGGGGCTGCTGTGATGACCTTGCTCTAGATTGTTGTGGATTGTGGAGGCGTGTCTCAGGTGTCAAGTCAAGTCAAGTTTATTTATATAGCAATTTTTAAAACAACAGTAGTTGGCCAAAGCGGGAGCGGGAGTGTGGTACTGCTGTCATTTTCTTCAGCACAAAAGGTGTGATCAACGGGCCTAATTCAAACGACTCTGTACGCGATTGGCTGCTTGCCGTCGCTTCCCTGTCGTCATTGTATTCTTTCTGCTTCCGCAAAACGTATCGGAAGCAGAAAGAAATGTATTGCTCTTCTCCAGACCCTTCTGCAGGGCGGACTCAAATCGCCGGCGGAATGGGCGGGGCACCCAGTCTAGCAACACGCCTGATCTCCAATCAGGCACCTCCACACTTAATTAAGATAGCTGCTAGTAGGCCATCTCACTCTCTCTACCCTACCCAGACAGGTAGGATCGGTTGGTTGGTATGGTTGGTGTGCTTTTGAAAGTGTTAAATCTCTCCTGTGCTCTTCTCCCGTCTTAGCAGCGAAGCAGTTTGATAAGCTGTCTACGCTGCCAGGTGGGGCCGGTCAGATGGGGGCGCAGCTGGGCTGCTGCAGGCTGATAAAGGGGGAGGGGGGGGGGTTGGAGAGGCCAGTTGGGTTCTTCTCCAAAAAGTTGAATTCCAATCAACTGAACTATTCAGTAATTGGGAAGGAGGCCCTGGCTTTAATTTGGGGGTTACCACAGTTTGATGTTTAAACCGGTTCAGGTGCCCCCCTTGTGGTGAATCCAAACCAACGGTTAATGAGATGGGCGTTGATCTTGCAGACGTTCAGTCTGGATATTCACCAGATAAAAGGGCTCTGAGAATATAATGGCCCACGTGTCTTTGTCTCGTGCGTTTTAGTTCAGTTAGCATTTCACTGTACCATGTTAGAAAGCGTCCCTGCGCGAATAAAACACTAAACACTATATAAATATGACTTTTATAATAACCATTAAAATCTGTTTAAAAATAATAACTATATTTTAGACCCAAACCACGTCATATGTGTTCAGCGCCATCCCGAGAATTCGGCTCTTTAAAGACCACGCTGACAATCTGTTTATGCCTCCAGGCTGAGGGGTTGAGGCCAGGAGAGGGGGCTTCGTCTGGGCTAAAGGATGACCACCGTACCTCCCATAGCCGAAGGACGTCCGGGAAGCTCAGCTCCCGCTTAAAACGGATCAGCAACCAGCGGAAACAGAAATACAGGAATCCCGAGTCCTGGGACTCTGAAAGGAAAAACACAAGAGGGCAGGTGAGAAACGATTAGGCTGAATGAGTAATCGGATTCAAATCTGAATCGCAATGTAATAGAACGCGATATGCAAATAACAAAGGCTGCGATTAAATTTATTTTATTTTTTTATATTCTAAAATTCAATAGTTAAATAAAGAGGTTATAATAGCAATTGATCTCAACACATCGGCCTGGCCTAAAGGAAAGAGCCGTTTTTATGTTGACTGCTTCCAATGTTGTGTTGACAATACTAAAGAATGATTTATTGCTCTTTTAGAGAATAATACAGAACATAAGGAACTTAATGAATTAATAGAAATCTCATATTAAACCGCAATCGCAATATTGGAGGCCCGTTTATTTATAGCTGCAATATTCTGAGAGCTCTGGGCTGGACGGGAGGCCGTGTGTGTGTACTAGAGCCCGACCGGCTGATGTTAGGCATTTTTCAAACTATTCGGTATCGGCATTTATAATGGCCGATAAATGAATATTAAAAAATTTAATAAAATAAATGTTGGCGCTGCATAGTTTGTCCACCAGAGGGCGCTCTAACGCCCCAAACCCACTGACCAGCCAGAGTCAGGCAGCGTGAATGAAGGAGATCGACGGAGATCATCGGTGTTGTTCATGTGTGCAAGTGTGTTCATGGCAAGTTGCCAACTGTCACGAGACATACATTGCTTGAATAACAATTATAAAAACATCCCCATCAATTCTCTAAAGTTGATAAGCATGACTTAATTCATGACTACCATGCCCAGTTTCGCTGTTGTTACGTGTTAGCTGAGAGTGAAAAAGATTTAAAGGATAACTACAAATAACCAATGTTAGGGAAATCTGTTTGTTTTGTTGCGCGTTTCTTGACTTTTTAAAAAATATATATATTGGCCGATATATCGGCATATCAGATTTTTAAATCACAAAATATTCGTAGCGGTATCGGCCTTAAAAACCCTATATCGGTCGGGCTCTAGTGTGTACAGCAGGAGGGGAGGCTGTGTGTCGGGGGCGTTTGGTGTACCCAGGTAGTTCCAGAAGTTCAGATCCAGCAGTCTCAGCAGAGAACTGAGCTGGACCAACTGGGTCTTCATGCCCTGCATCTGCTCCTCAAAGTTCTGGTGCTGCACACACACAAACAGTCACAATGATGTTAAAGGGGACATTATACCACCAGGTGTGAGTGTGATTGGCCTTACAAACCGTTTAGAAAATCTGCCCCATATGACAACACTAGTGGGCGTGTCCTCCTAGATCTGTTCTGCATAGATGAGCAACGTTTACTTCAGTCTACTGGGTAGGCTGGTAGACTGATTTTCCAGCACAGATCTAGGTGGACACGCCCACTAGTGATGTCATGTGGGGCAGATTTTTTTCGAAACGGCTTGTAAGGCCAATCACACTCACACCTGGTGGTATAATGTCCCCTTTAAGAGTGACTTCAAACATCATGTATCCCCAGTTCAACGATGTGATTAAAGGTGCTGTATTTAAGATATTATTTGAATGTCATTAGTTAGAAATGGCACAGCAGACCTTTAGCTGTTGGTGAGGGAAAAGAGCTGCGAATATATCGAAAATATTGGTTTTGATTTTAACTTTGACCACTCCGGCTAATTTCTAACCAATCAGAGAGAGCTCTTGCATGATTGGTTCAGGGAATCCATCTTTTCTGTGGATCACAGTTGAATGTTTGTGGATGGAATTCAACACTTCCATCTTAGGGAGGGAGGGTATGATTATTATTTGCTCTATTCTGCTCCCTCTCTTTACAACTCTCCAATCTTCCCTACAGCAGTTTTAAGCTAGATGAAGAGACCGTTTACCATCTGGTCCATGAAGGAAACAAAGCACCAGAAGGCATCAACCTCGTTCTCCATCACAAAGAGGAGTGGAGAGAGAAGGTCGCTCATCCCCTGGACATAACCTGCGTGCACACACACACACACACACACACACACACACACACACACACACACACACACACACACACACACACACACACACACACACACACACACACACACACACACACACACACACACTTAATCAGATGCCCCCTACAACATGGGACCTATGCTGACTTGGTGAGATATATTATCTTATTCACTTTGAGTATGTTATTATTAGCCGAGCAAAAATAGCTGAGCAAGGAGCCCAGTGATAAAGATGCTAAAGAAAATGTTAATTTCAGTAGGATTGACATGTTGTCGAGGTCTCTTCCACTCACCCAGGTCGAAGTCGTACATGCAGTAGGTCATGAGGATGTCGTGGAGCAGGACGAGGCCCGGGTTGTCAATGCCCTCGTAGAACCGGTTGGTCCTGTCCGTTCTGTTGACGTCCTTCTCTGAGGACACAGGAAGAGTGGAACCAAACACTTATCTCCGCACTATATCCCATGCATTGCCATCAGTTTCATCTAACGGAGATGGTCCGCCACATATAGATCCTTTACGCAAAAGAGCAGTAATGGCGAGACCTCTACAATTACAGTAAATTGATGGCTTTACACCCAGTTGAAACGAGCGGTGACTAAATCCATCCTGGTTCTCCATGAGGTGTCTCTAACCTGCCGAAGGTTAAGCACACGCAGCAAGACTCAGACTTACCGATGAGACTCCTGTTGTCTCTGAGTTTCGAGTTTCTCCTCTCCTGCTCCTCGCTCACAGACTTCCACTGCAGCTTCATCCTAAAGTACTCGTCCCTTTGAGACACAGATGACAGAGGAGCGTATAAACACCGGAGCCGGGGCATAATACGATTGGAAGACTGGATTCATTCCCTGTAATAAAATGGTTAAATGCAGGAGAGAAACGGTACAGCTTTGCAACAGTATTTGGGTTACAAAACAGCAAAACAGGCTGAGGTTTATAGAAGGTCCAGATTGTATAGAAAAGAAGAAGCATACGTCTTATCTCTCGTCACGGCCTTCCTCTCCTCCAGGGTGCTGTCCCATGGGAAATATCCCAGCAGAAACTTCCAGACCTCCTTCCTCAACATGTGACACAGACCCTGTTCCATCACACAAACCTTTGATTTAGTGGGGCGGTTGTGTTATGAAACACAACTTGCAACCCTGAAATCAATGTATTTGGCAATCACTGCGGTCAGTTCTGCATGTCACTAGTTCAAATGTTGAAGGATCAGGGGCTAAACAGTTATGAGTTGTCTAGCATTGGGAATTTAAATCGATAATGAGAATAAATGAATTAATTAATCATTGTCTGTTAAGAGATGATAACAATGATCGCTGTTCTTAAGTTTTAATAAATGGATAAATAAATAAAAGATGTTGCAATCGTTATATGTCTGCTCTCATATCAATTACATTAACTATTTTATTTATAGACAGTAACAGTCAAAGTTATAACAGCATCATACAATTATTGTTCCAAGACAAACTCCTTTCCTAATCCATCTTAGTTATGTCAAAACGTTCATAGCCATAAAAATATCATTTAGCCTAGTGTGACAAAAGCAGCACTAGTCAGTTTGGAGGATATAATTTAGTCCCCATGGCAAAATTATGAAAATGTAACAACTTCAAATCTTTAATTTCCTTTTTAAGTTCTAAAATAAAAAGGGTGACTTTTATAAATCTTTTTTTTTATGCTGGCATTTTAAATCTATCTTAAATATAGCTTGTTTATACGATGCAAGATAAGGTGTAGTTTGAGTGGGGCCCGGAGAAATGGCCGGTTATGGATATATGAAGGTTGGAATCGCGAGACCACTCACATATAAGTTTGTGTTTCACAATGATTATATTTCTTGCCATGGCAACTGCAATTGATTTCCACACACGGACACGGCCTTACATTGTGAAAACAACTCTAGCCAATCAGATTACAGACCGCAGAATGTGAATCTGCGAGATCAGGAATATCTCCAGAGGCTCCATGATGGTAATAAGATAATAATAATCAGAATGGTAATATACTCAACATGCCCCTTTGAAGATGACTTGCTTGAGATGAGGGACGTTGACTACCCTCCCCTCGGGGTCCTGGTGCCCCCCCCACTGCTCCGGGCCCAGGGGCTCCCCCCGCTGGACGTCTGGCCGCACTCCGAGGTCGACCTGAACAGCCAACCAGAGCACAGGAACCATACATTAAACAGGACAATGTGTGGAGGAACCTGAGCCACGTCATAAGACCAGTGAAGCACCTCAGTGGGAGCAGTACATAGGGAAGGAATGACTGCATGCTGAGGGGCTGTAAACCTGTACTCTAGTCAACGAGCACTAATAAAGAAGGATACACAACTAGTGAAAAGGCAATCCTTCGACGTTGCATGCAATGTTCTTGAGAGACTGTATAAACTAAGTGATGTTCACCAACATTACTGGCTGGCAAGGGGGGAATTTACAAAGTTTTTTAATAATGAAAGTTCCCACTTCAAAACCGAAAGCGAAATGAATAGCAGCTGTGGTGATGTATTAAAATAATCACACATCTCAATAGCAGCTCAAGTGTGAAAGAGAAAGATATTACAGTGTTCCGATTCTATTACAGTGTTCTGATGCTATTACAGTGTTCTGATGCTATTACAGTGTTACAGTGTACAGTGTAAAAAACAGCTGTATTCTGTGGGGCCTTCAGGTGGTCAAGGAGGGCGTTCCAGAGTCTTGGGGCAGCAGCGGAGTTAGCCCGATCGCCCAGGGTGCGGATCTTGGTCTTGAGTGGTCTGAGGGTGTGTGTTGATCAGTGTTCACGTTAGCCGGCTATAGCCGGACATTGGCCGAATGCACACACGCATGTCCGGTATAATAAAATGTAAACGGCCCACATGTCCGAGAAAAAAAAAAGAAGTTTGCATTAATGTATAATAATAATAATAATAATAATAATTCATTATATTTATATAGCGCTTTTCAATGACCCAAAGACGCTTACAGAAGGGGGGGACCTAACTCACCACCACCAGTGTGTAGCACCCACTTGGGTGATGCACGGCAGCAAACCTGCGCCAGAACGCTCACCACACACCAGCTTGAGGTGGAGAGTGAGGGAATTGATGAGTCAGCCAATTATACAGGAGGATGATTAGGGGGCCAGATTGAAATGAGCCTGGTTGGGCCAGGACACCGGGGAAACCCCTACTCTTTACGATCAGTGCCATGGGATCTTTTATGACCAAAGTGAGTCAGAACCTCGGTTTTACGTCTCCTTCGAAGGACGGCACCTTCCACAGCACAGTGTCCCCATCACTGCACTGGGGCATCGGGATTGATGAGTGAAGGGGCCAGAGGGAAGAGTGCCACCTATAGGCCACCACCCGACACCACTTACAGCACCTGGTATTCCCAGGCGGTCTCCCATCCAGGTACTAACCAGGCCCGACCCTGCTTAGCTTCCGAGATCAGACGAGATCGGGCGTGTTCAGGGTGGTATGGCCGTATAAATTAATCAGTAGCATATGAAAACCAGTAGCGGTTCCTGACCGAGCTCACCAGGGAGGCAAACACGCACGCGCATTCATGAATACGCGCAGTGCACAAGCACATGCATGTCTTTCCTAAAGCGTAGGCCTACACAAATTAAAAAAAAAAAAAAGTCGTGTGACGCGTTGTGTGGAGGCTAACACGACGCAAAATGCGCAGGTTGAGGTTTTCCCGGAACAAGGCTTTTTCTCTCCAAAACAGGATTAAAACATCTATCAGACGCCTAGCTGAGGAAAAGGTGACGAGGCTGATGCGCATATCGAGCCTTGGGCCGGGGTGGAAAGACTTCAACTTTTCGAGAGCAGCGGAGCACTTCCATGCCATGAAGTTGCGCCGAAAGTAGCCTGCAAGAATTGCAATTATCGAATTAATAATTTTTTACCCGTACCATTTTTGCTGAGAATGGCTGTTATGTTTTTTTGCCTAGGCTAATTTAATAAATGGCATTTATTGAAGCAACTTAGTTTGTCTCGTTTGTCGTTTAAATGTGGACTTTTGGTGATGATTTAATTATTAGTGAATAACGTCCGGAAGATATTCCAAATGTCTGATATTCTGGAATAGTGTCGGACATTTGTCCGCCCAAGAAAAAGTCTAGCGTGAACCCTGGTGTTGATGCAGAGCGAAGGGTGCGTGAGGGGGTCTGGGGGGTGAGGAGCTCCTGGAGGTAGGGGGGGGCATGTCCGTGGATGCCCTGGTGGGTGAGGAGGGAGACCTTGTATTCAATTCTGAATGCGACAGGGAGACACTGAAGGGATTTGAGGATGGAGGTGATGGGTTCATATTTGCGCACCCTCATCAGGATCCTGGCAGCGCTGTTTTGCATGTGCTGGAGCTTCTGGATGCTCTTGCCAGAGATCCCAATGAGGAGTGCATTGCAGTAATCCAACCTGCAGGAGACAAAGGCGTGGACGAGCCTCTGAATCTGCCAGGGTGAATGTAGGCCGGAGTTTGGCAATGTTTTTGAGGTGGTAGAATGCGGTCTTGCGGAGGTGATTGATGTGGGTGTCATAATTTAGTTGCTGGTCCATTTTAACACCCAGGTTGGTGACAGATGTGGAAGGGGGAATGTTTTGGCCAGAGAAAGTGATGCTGGTGATGTGGGAGGAGCGGAGCTGATGTGGTGTGCCGATGAGGATGGCTTCTGTTTTAGAACTGTTTAATTGCAGAAAGTTGAGCTTCATCCACGCCTCTATCTCCTCCAGGCAGGTGGTCAGTGTGGATGTTGGCAGGGGGCAAGAAGAAGTGGGGGTGGTTCTGAGGTACAGCTGTGTGTCATCAGCATAGCAATGGTAAGATAACCCATGCCTGCTGATGACGCTGCCCAGGGGAAGCATGTAGATGGAGAAAAGGGTGGGGCCCAACACCGAGCCCTGGGGGACACCACAGGTGACACTGTGGGTGTGTGATTTTGCTTTGCCAAGGGCGACGTGCTCGGTTCTGCCGGTGAGGTAAGAGGTGAACCAGTTGTGTTTATTTCCTGTGAGTCCAATGGTGTAGTGCAGGCGGTGGAGGAGGAGGATATTGTGGTAGACTGTGTCAAAAGCAGCTGTTAAATCCAAGAGGATGAGAAGTGATGGGGAACCGGTATCTGCTGCCATCAGCAGGTCGTTGGGGACCCTGACCAAAGCAGTTTCTGTACTATGGCCAGGGCTATTATCTGATGCTATTACAGTGTTATGATGCTAATACAGTGTTCTGATGCTATTACAGTGTTCTGATGCGGGGAACTACAAAACGATGACCGGCATAAGACCCGGTGTGTCCTTCGTGTATACCTTCCCAGGAGACCATAACTTGATACGCCTCATGTTGGACACACATATGCACATAGACTGTACGAAGTAAAGTTAAATATTGACTTTCTATCTTTGCATTTCGATGGAAACTATGGTGGACGTTATTAGCGCACAATGGGGAACAGAAAAGCTTTGTTTAAGTTTCAGTCACGTTCTGAACCTTCCGTCTTGGATGCAAATAACAAAATCATATCCTTGATCGTCTCGACTCTGTGTAGGCGGGGCCCGCTGTTGCAAGAAGCAGCAATAGAAGACAGAGTCACCAGAGACCTGTGCTGTGTTCCAATATCCATACTTCCATGAGTACACTTAAACGTAGTACACTATCCTCACTAAGTGCGCTGATTTTCAGAGGTCAGTGTTGTTCCAAATCGAATGCTCCGTGGTGCACTAACCGGAAATTACGATTGCGACTGCCGCCGCGGCTCCTCCCCCGCAATAAACATTGCGCTTTGAACGGTGAACTCTTTACGCCTAGCAGCTATAAAAAGCTATAAAAGCTATAAAAAGTACAAAATGACTATTAATGCAGGCTATGTGGAAAATGGGCCGATGTTTGCTCAGCCTGGCCCTGCCCTCTTCCACTACGTAGCTGAGATGGCTGCCGTTGAGTACGAAAAGTGTACATCGATCCACACTTCGCGGTTTGACCGTTTTGAGTACACCATCCGGGTCCTTTGAGTACACTTATTGGAACGCCCTACGTCCTCAAACTAAGGCCAGTAAGTAGGGATAGTATGGCTATTGGAACATGCCCTACATCCTCAAACTAAGGCCAGTAAGTAGGGATAGTATGGCTATTGGAACGCCCTACGTCCTCAAACTAAGGCCAGTAAGTAGGGATAGTATGGCTATTGGAACACGCCCTACGTCCTCAAACTAAGGCCAGTAAGTAGGGATAGTATGGCTATTGGAACACGCCCTACGTCCTCAAACTAAGGCCAGTAAGTAGGGATAGTATGGCTATTGGAACACGGCCTACGTCCTCAAACTAAGGCCAGTAAGTAGGGATAGTATGGCTATTGGAACACGCCCTACGTCCTCAAACTAAGGTCAGTAAGTAGGGATAGTATGGCTATTGGAACACGCCCTACGTCCTCAAACTAAGGTCAGTATGTAGGGATAGTATGGCTATTGGAACACGCCCTACGTCCTCAAACTAAGGCCAGTAAGTAGGGATAGTATGGCTATTGGAACGCCCTACGTCCTCAAACTAAGGCCAGTAAGTAGGGATAGTATGGCTATTGGAACATGCCCTACGTCCTCAAACTAAGGCCAGTAAGTAGGGATAGTATGGCTATTGGAACACGCCCTACGTCCTCAAACTAAGGCCAGTAAGTAGGGATAGTATGGCTATTGGAACGCCCTACGTCCTCAAACTAAGGCCAGTAAGTAGGGATAGTATGGCTATTGGAACACGCCCTACGTCCTCAAACTAAGGCCAGTAAGTAGGGATAGTATGGCTATTGGAACACGGCCCCAGACTCACCCGGGTGATGACCTCGAAGCCGGGCTCCTCCTGGTGGTTGATCTCCAGCCCGGGGATGACCTCCCCCAGGAGGTCCGCTGTCTCCTCGGGGGGCCGCTGTTGCTCCTCGGCGCCGCGGAAGGCGTCGTACAGGTAGTTGGTGACTTTGGAGAATCCCCCCAGCGTTGTCACATACGGGTCCTTCTTCAGCTTCTGGCAAACGGGAGAGGGACACGTTCACGCTGCTGGTGACCTCAAATGAACCCGCGGCTCGGGGTCAGAATGGAACGGCAGCAGTCAAGGATGCACTGCCTGAAACTTTCTTAACCCTTTTTTTGTTGTTGTTATAAATGTAAAATGGAAATGGAAATGGACTGCATTTACATAGCGCTGTCCTAACCATTGGCCACTCAAAGCGCTTTACAATATTGTCTTACATAGGTTAGGGGGCTTGCTGAAGGACACCTCGACACTCCGCTAGGAGGAGCCGGGAATCGAACCAGCAACCTTCAGGTTACCAGCCGACCGGCTCTACCTCCTGAGCTACTGCCGCCCATTATTAACACATTAAGCTGGAACTAAATGAATAGGGAGAATATTATTAAAGTCTATAAGATTATTATAAAGCATGCTATTTGTCTTTGGTCAATATTCTGTTTACATGAACAAGGCCAAAGTTGTTGTCGTCCAGCAGGTTCTCGAAGGACTGGGACAGGGTTTTGTTGACAGTGCTGACCAGCAGACAGCTCTCATCTTCTGGAGACCTTTGAACACACACAAAACAGGACTCACATCACACCCCTTCAGACCTGACACGGCCCCAGTCAAGAGATGCAGGGAAGTCGGCTGTTTTGTTCAGTGTAGTCGTTTGACATGGCTTGCGGATTTGTAGGGCAAGCCCTTAATCCAATGATGAGTAGCGCCATGTAGTAACACGTCGTTATTCTGCATGTGGAACACTCCTAACAAGAAACAACCGGAAAACATTTATATACTATTTAAGAGGATATGAAAGCCATAATTGAAGTAGATATTATTTTGGACACGCACACAAACACTTTCAGGGTTAATAACATTCATGACAGGGCAAACAAGGCAGAAAGAGATCACGGCTTGACGGAGCATCACAACCTGCCTGGAAACTGCTCCTGGGGACGCCTGTCACTCAATACAGAGCACTACCATTATGAACGGGCTTTGATAAGAACTTTAATAAGAAACCACTATCTGGGCCAAGATAGCGATGCACATTGCCTGGGCTGCCCAGGATGTTATCTAACCTGATATTATGTTCAGGGTAGGACGAGTGGCTTCCAGACACACATCAGGAGGCAGGACACATAACTGAACACCAATTGCCCCAAAGGGCTTGTGCATAAGAATCTATCATGGGATTATTTGGTGTACTATGCCATTTTGAGAGGACTCCAGAGTAGTACTGTAGAATTCTAAATCATCAAACGTCAATAAACCGTGACCAGGGTTGAAAACGCCACTTGGAAATGGAGAATGAACTGAGAGTATTACGCATTTGTGAACCGGTCTGGCCAGTCGGGCTACTGCCAACTCGCAACTTGCAGCGTCAAGCTGTGGTTTATGGTTCTGCGAGGTTCCACTCACTCGCTTAGCATGGCACATCTTCGAAGGCTATCCAGGAACTCTGAGACGCCGCCCTGGTGGAAGTAGAGAGTAGGCAGGGAGATCGAGGTATCCTTTAGCTTGAAGAAGAGGGAGGACCAGCTGTCCACTTTGACTGTGATGGTACGCAGGTCAGTGACGCTGAAGGTGAAGGCCCAACGGTACCTCTCCTGACTGTGGTTCAGGGCACCTGAGGGGAAGAGGGCCAGAGGAAGATTGGACTCATGACATTCTCAGAACATTCCAGGAGCTTGTTGGAACCCCTCTGATGGTGGAAGAAAACACATGAATAATATCCTTTGTTATTGTATTAATGTTCTTTGCATTGTTGAACAATGGCTCTGTTGGGCTCTGATGGGACGTCGTGTCAGTCTCGATCCTATCAATTTACTTTGATTGGATCATTCTTCAGAGGACCCTAACCCTAACCCTGTATTTACAAAGCTTGCACGATTATGACAACAGTTATCATTGCGATTATTCTGCCCGATATTGAGATTGTGATACTTCAATGTGATGAACAGATTATCAATTCAATTTGCTAACCTGGCAACTTCACACTGTTTCGTGTCATATATTAAGCGGTAGTGATTACAAAAAAAACGTGCATGAACACTGAAGATTCTATCGCCCTTAATGGGAATTCCTGTGATCCGTTAGAGCACTTATTGCTGAGTTATAATGGCTTAAAAATTGATATAATCTGACAGGCGTACAAAATCTGATTTAATCTTTTTTAATAATTGCAACGGCCAAAAAAGCATTAATTATGCAGCGCTACCTATACGTCATACCTTATCAATTATGTGAAAATTCAGCTAGTTTCAAGTAATTATCATTCATCACTGATTTGAAAAACAAACATGCTAACTAACAAACAACTGCCTGCCGGCGGGAGACAGGATTTAAAGGATAGTCACATGGCTGAATTACCCACCATCTCCATTGGAGAAGGTCTTCTTCTTAAAGGAGATAGCGTTCACCATATCCCACTCTGTCTCATAGCTGTGCTGAGTCTCCAACCCTTGGTGCGGCCGCTCCTCTGCACTCTGGCCCCATTCCATGACAGAACTGGAGTCCTGGAATGCAAGCAAATGTATACAAACAAGGGTTTGTCATGTGGTTTACTATGCTCCCACCATGTCAGCTGGCAGAGGGGAATGTGTCTGTTAATCTGATAGTGTTTAAATGTGGGCGATAGTGTTTAAATGTGGTCGATAGGGTTTACGTGTGGTCCATAGTGTTTAAATGTGGGTGATAGTGTTTTAAATGTGGGCGATAGTGTTTACATGTGGTCGATAGGGTTTACATGTGGTCCATAGTGTTTAAATATGGTCGATAGTGTTTAAATGTGGTCGGTAGTGTTTACATGTGGTCGATATTGTTTAAATGTGATCGACAGTGTTTAAATATGGTCGATAGTGTTTAAATATGTTCTTTTCCCTCACTCTCCACCTCATCCCTAACTCTCCACCTCAAGCTGGTGTGTAGTGAGCGTTCTGGCACCGATTGGCTGCCGTGCATCACCCAAGTGGGTGCTACATATTGGTGGTGGTTAGTGAGGTCCCCCCTTCACTTTAGGCGTCTTTGAGTGTTATTAATTATTATTATTCTTCATGTTTAACCTCTGTTTTCCTTTTATTCCTAGTCTGTTTTACATAGTTTTGAATGATGACTATATGCTCTGTAAGGTGACCTTGGGTGTCTTGAAAGGCGCCTCTAAATTAAATGTATTATTATTATTATTATTAATTGTTGTGGTCAATGTTGATTCAGGTTAAAAAGCCATTATTTTATAGGCTTAAATCTAATCACTTCTCCCTTAGTGCATCTCTATCAAATTAGCAAAACAAATACATCATTTGGATTTGGACTACTTACATTGTAAATAACTGTGGAGGTGATGCAACGTTTAGAATAAGAGTGTAAACTAATCTTTAATTCTCAATTATTGTAATGGAGAATGTCAAGAGAGCAAACCTTGCCAGCACATAGCATGTTTGATGGGTCGACCGAGTCCTCCAAAGGTCTGTATTCAACAAGGAACTCCCCATCCTGGAGAACACGGGAGAGGATGGAAAACAGATGGAAAACAGCTTCACTACATTCCTGGAAACGGGGGCACTTATACAAACATTCAACTAGAATGATCTGCCATATGAGCTAGCAGAGGGCAACTTTTAAATAAAAATGAAGCTGGAAATTGTTAAGCATTGAAATGATCGTATCAGTTATTGCTGGCAATGTTTACCACCAGCACAATGAGTCGATATTTGGGCTCGGTTACAGGATTTGGAAAACAATACCTTGTCGACGACTCGAATGGACCCAGAAATTAGTAGATCTTGTTCAATGCAGTCATCATTACTGTTTGAATGTATGAAAACGCCATCCTGTTCGAATAAAACCTGATACAAAGTCAAGAAATTTGGTTAGCAACCGTAAGATAAGGTAAGAATGCAATTTGGTTTTAATACCATATGTCATAGAGGAAAGGTAAAAACCAACACTAGCAATATATATATGTCAAATATAATTTATAAATGTCATCGCTCAGCTGTTAGCACTTTGCTTTCCTGTTGCCTTATTTTCGGTTAGCTGGTGCTTAAGTTAGCTTATCGAATTATACTGTCTATGCATTTAACATGCATGGAAAAAGTCGCTGTACGTTGGGATCATAACTCCATCCCTTCACACCCATCAGGCTGGAGACGCTGGCACGCCGCAGACCCTGATCACCACAACACTCGTGTGCTATCGTGGCGTTCAGCAGGATGGAATGCTGTAACGCTAGCAGCCGACGTTGCTGCTCGCTATTGGCTAACCTCCGCTATTACAGTGTATGAGGCTAATATGGACATATAGACAAGTACGACGGAACAGATTTTGTACACAAACTCGCAATTTGCACACGGGGCGAATGTTACGACCCGACCACGGGCATTATACGGAATGCCAATCGATTAGACCGTTTAACATTGTTCACTACCTTCTGGGAAGTATCAGCCGCCATGTCGCCTACCGTCAATGACGACAACCACTCACGTGCCTGTCAACTTCCAAAACAACAGTGACACCTCAGCTTCCGTGTTGGGGAATGCGCAGGCCCAGTAAATGATGACGTGTGTGCCACAAGGTGAATTTCTTTATTTTTTTAGTCTGGGTGTTTGAAATATGTACGGGAGTGTTACCCTTGGAAAACGACATTTTATATATATTTTATTTATTAACTGAGTCTGGGTGTTAGAAATATGCACGGGAAAGTTACCCTTGGAAAACGACTTCTGTTAATAAATAAAACGAAAACTATTTCTGTTAATATACTGAAGGTATACAGAAATACACAAAACCTAAAAACAGGGCCTCTTTAACCTTCCTGATAAAATGTTTGTTATTTTCATTACATATTTTATATACAATAATAACAAACATATATAGTATATAAATAGATTATATTTTCGCTATAGCAGTTTGTTTTAGGTATTATATTCATCTCTCAAAAAGGTGACGTATATATTGAAATAATATACATTTTAAAAACAACTCGATGTCTTTAGAAAGAATGTGTGTGGATTTCGACTTGCGCAACGTCTACTGTGACGCGCCCTTACTTTCAGTATTGGGCAACTATCGCGATGCTAGAACGAGGTAAGACCAAAGAGAGAACGAGGGGGGTAGCTAAAGCAAGCTAGCGTTCCGTCACCGAGTTGTATAGATGACTAGATTTGTGTTCATTTGATACCGATAAGCCCCATATCATAATAACGAACAGGCTCGCCGATGACACGACATATCTAGGAACAGTCTTATTTCGTTAGAAAATGGCTACAAGCAATCGTTCTCCGCGGGAAGAAGGGGAACTAGAAGACGGAGAGATCTGTGATGATGACACCGAGGAAAATTTGCCTGTCGAGCTTTGCGGCGGTAGGCCAAGCGTTGATTCTTCTAGGAGGCTAAACCACCATCATACACATAATTTGTTGCCTCTAATGGCACACCCGCCGCCAGATTTTCGACATTTAATGCCATTCGACTTCGGACCTCATTTGCTCGGACCCTTCCCCCCGAGCCACCGACAGCAATGTGGGCCTAGTGGGCCTGATCGACCTCCCCCGCCGGGGCTTGGTCCACCGCACATGGACTTGAACCAACGATCAGGCTTCTGGGAACGAAGTCACAACGCCTTGGGGAGATATAGGCACAGGGCTGTTCCGCCTGGGGGACGCGACGACTGGAGCAGACCAATCTGGGGAGAAGGCGGTGGGGCAGGTCGCGGTGCGGCCAATCTGAGACCGCCATCTGAACGTTATGGACCTGGAGAGCTCCAACTCAACAAGAACGAATCTCCTCCTAGAAAACGTATCCTATTCATAACATATGTTTGAAGGGGACTCTGCATTTTGAACTTAAAGTGCCTTGTCTTACTACTTGAGATAATCTATAAAGGGCATAATGAATAATAGTTGGTTAGCTACTAGGGTGAAAGTAAGTCTAGTGGTCCCACCAATGGTTGGTTAGCTACTAGGTTGAAAGTACGTCTGGTGGTCCCCCCACGAGCAGGGTTCCAGACAGTCAATGTTTTTGTTTCCCGATCATTGTTTTATTTATATGTAACCTATTTTTACTTCATCCAACTTTAAAAACGTTAGACCAACGTTTTAACAAAAGTATTAAGAAATGTGAAACAGGCTCTTCCTGTACTAAAGGTTCCCGACCCTTAAACTAAGATATGTCCATTGTATAAATACAAACTCAAAGAGTATTCATGTTCCTTGACGACTTTGTTGACACAGAAAAGCAGCCCTGGCCGATTCAGGTGAGAAAACCAGGGCACAGTGTTGCGAAATCCGAAAACGTGATGGACGAGAGCTTTGAGGACCTGCTATCAAAGTACAAACAGATCCAGCTGGAGCTAGAATGCATCCGGAAGCAGGAATCCAAGGCCCTAGAGCCCAGAGACTCCCCCTCCAGAGACCAGCCGCCGCCAGAGATTCTTGCCAATGTTACAGTGCAAAGAACCGAAGCAGAACCCGCCAGTATTCAGAGTCACAGTGCCATCGAGGAGGCGGCCGACCCACAGAGGACTGAGAAGAAAGTATTCCAGGCTTTCAATCTTAAGCCCTTGCGCCAAAAGCTGCTCACTCCGCTCGAATTGGACGCATTGAAGAAGAAACTAGAAGAGGAGAACGGTGTTGGACAGGAGGTGGAACAGGGGCAAGCTCAGCAGGCGGACGGCCCGGAGGGCGACGTGGTTCAAGTCCCTGCTTGTCTCAGAGGTTTGTTACCATCTCACCACACAGGTGTCTTGTTGTCTGTGGATCAAAGTGGCTGTTTATCTAAACATGTTGACCTTGACTGGCCGACGACTAATTGGGCTCTAGATAAATCTTATTGTGAAATAGCAGGATCAGGTCATTGAATTTGTTTTGTCCTCACAGGAAATGGAGAAGGCCCCAATCATGCAGAAGCAATGCTTCCTGGAGAAGACCTGATTGTGCTGGATGAATGTTTCGGCTGTACAGAGGAAGAGGAGCACGGAGACCTGGAAAAAAATCCAAACTTCAGCCGAGAGTTGTCAACGTCCAGTGAAGACTCTGTGACTTCCCCTGAAAAGGTACACAAGTGTCATTACTTTACCATATAATATGCATATACATCCAGCTTACACATGCAAATATAAATAATCATGTCCCCAAACATAATGTGCTCTAGTTTGGCGACATATGATGTTAAAAATCAAAGAATTTTCATGGTCATGTTAATGAATATGTAATAAAGTCGACTCGTCTGATCGTAACCAAGGACCCGTGCCTGTTGTGTCCTTTAGACCGGTCTTCCCCGGAGAGTGGAGGAGGAGGAGCTGTCTGAAATGCAGCTCAGGCTCCTGGCGTTGCAGTCGGCGAGTAAGAAATGGCAACAGAAAGAGCAGCAGGTCATGAAGGAGAGCAAGGAGCGCATCACCAAGGCTTCCCAGGTAGCGATGATGATGATGATGGGGAGTACAATAGTAATTTCATATTCCCAGGAACCATAATGATAATAACGTCATTTGGGGTCAATTCCACTTGCAGGACAAGAATTTAGGAATGATCCCAGGGAATGCCACCCTTGGAAGGCCCAGAGTCACGACCAGGTCTGCCTCCACCGCAGCGGCCGCGGAGAGGGCCAGGACCAGGGTCATGCCCCTGGAGAGGGCCCGGGAGAGGGCCCGGTCTGCAGCAAGGACCGCTGCCGCCAGGCCTGCAGTCAGGACCCCTGGCAGGCCTGCTGCCAAGCCCGGGCTCAGGCCTCCTGCTGCCAGGCTCATGGACCGGGGCCGAGCCAGTCCCTTAGAGAGAGAGCGAGCCAAGCCCGTCTCCAAGTTGGCCGCGGAGAGAAGCCGAACCCCAGGAAAGGCTCCCCTGGCCAAGAAGATGATCAGCCCAGGTGGGTCCTGAGCTCTCCTCGCCTCTGTAAAAAAACAACCACATGCCCTTTCTGTCATAGAAAAGAAGTGTATTGTATGAGTAATATATCGGAATAGATTATATAGAATTGTATTAATTCTGCCTATTAATTTGAACGGATTCTGTCAAAGTCAGACTTTCCATCTATCGAACTTCCCCATTTCGTTGATTTTTGGCATGAGATGTGACCGCACACGACACAGCTGACCACCGCACCTCCCTCCCAGGTTCGTCGGCCAAGCAGGCGGCCCGCAAGCAGCAGCTGCGCACGTGGAAGCTGCAGCAGCAGAGTGAGGAGGAGAAGCGGAGGCTGGAGGACGAGGAGCGCAGCAAGCGGGAGGAGGAGATCCGCAAGATCCGCGACCTGTCCAACCAGGACGAGCAGTACAACCGCTTCATGAAGCTGGTCGGAGGCAAGGCCCAGGCCCGCAGCAAGGTAAGACGCCTGGTGGCGCCCCTCTCCCCAATGGCTGGCCGCCATGTACTAGGGATCGACCCGTATCGATTTTTCAGGGCCGATACCAATTTCTTTTCATCAGCCGTAGCCGATGGTCGATACGCCAATACCAATTTTCTTCTGCCGATTTTCTTGGAGCCGATACTGCTTTTGCTCCCTCAATTTACATCATAAAAATTACTCAATGATGATAGCAAATGTTACAAGTCTCAATTGGAAAAAGGAACATTTATTGAACTGTCTGTAAATCATGCCTGGAAGAATATAAACAAATAAATCGGCGAAAATTATCGGCCGATGACTACACGCGTAAAAAAAAAAGCAAATATCGGCCGGCCGATATATCAGTCGATCGTGCAAACGGTAGATATAGATAGATAGATAGATATATACTTTATCAATCCCGGGGGAAATTCAAGTATCCAGTAGCAGCCGAAAACACATAAAAACAGTGCAGATGGATGTGCAAAAATACAGATATAAATAAATAAATAAATAAAATGTCCATTGTTGTTATCTATTGTCCTCCCTGCCTTTACTGGGAGCTGTTGTACAGTCTGATGGCCAGGGGGACGAAAGAGTTTTTTAGTCTTATTAGTGGAGCTGGACTGGGACAGCAGTCGGCCACTGAAAACACTCCTCTGCCTGGTGAAGGTGTCATGCAGAGGGTGGTGGGTGTTGTCCAGGATGGACACGGGACGACACTCGGTACGAAGGGCCGCTAATACGACGGCCTCTGTATGCCGTTGTAGTAAAGCATGTTGAATGGCATGCGACCCCGGGCTAAGATGGGCTCTGCCTTGTTTCTTCAGTCGAAAGACAGGGAACACAGGAAGTCGATGAGTAAGCAGGGCCTGGATGCCTCGGGTAACCTCTACCAGTACGACAACTATGACGAGGTGGCCATGGACACAGACAGTGAGACTGGATCACCAGGTGAGTTATTTTGAAGTCCCAAGTGTGTGGGTTGATTGTGACGTGGTGACCGGATGCATTCAAGTCGTAAAATGTTTGGTACTTGTCTCTCGACAGCCTCTTCGCCAGCGCACCACCCCCTGTCCACGGAGTACCTCCCATCCATGTCTTACTTGCCCTGCTACCCTGCAGACTCCACCCACTTCGGAATGGTATGATCCCAATGCTCATAATGGTTCAGTCTGCTTTTGTCGGGGACTGTGATAATGTTTCTTTCCATTAAGGCCTGTTCATGGAACTACTGTACCATTTGATTATTATACGTCAAATGAAATGGACTGAGGTCTCCCCACCACAAGGTGGCGTGTGAACCCGGTGTGATGCTACTGGTGTGCGGTCCTCCTCATGTTCCTCATCTCTCCGCCTCTATGTAGAACTTGGTACAGCAGTTCCTCCCCCACATGCTTCCCGGTGTTCCCCCCCCACCTCCCCCTCCGGAAGAGTCACTGCCTCCCAAACCTCCGTTTGCGGATGAGGAGGAAGAGGAGGAGATGCTGCTCCGGGAGACGTGTTTGATGTCCATGGCCAACAAGAAGGTCCCTGGGCCTGGGGTATGAAGCTCTCTCTGTCTCTGTGGCAGATACCTGATGTTGTCTGCGTTCCTTTCACCCTCACACCCTGAACTCTGCAAGGACGGAACTCTCTTACCAGCTTTAGTCATAGGTGCCTTGATCAAAGACGCTGCATAGCCATTAGAACCAAGCCGCCCTTTTTTCCTTGTTTTTTTAACCCTAGGTCACACCTCCAAATGTCTTATGTTTCTGTGTCTGTGCCTGTACTATTTCTCTCTCTCTCTCTATCGCTCGCTCTACAGGAGGAGAGCCCAGACAGCGAGCCTCCTTCTCCTAAAGCCCCGGCCCCTGTTGGAGTCCAGCTACCACCCAGGGGCAACCTGAGCATGGTCAACCTGAACGCCGTGCCCCAGGCGCGGGCACCCAAGTTCAGCAGAGGCCACCACGTCCCCAGGCCCCCTCTCGTGGTACGACACTGGTAGAATTATGGCAAATGAAAACCAAATAAATTAACCAAATACATTTAGATAACTATTGATATTGTAAGTCATTAATCAAGTACAAGTAATAATGCTTGCTGCTTATTGTTGCAGTTTATTTCCAATATTTGCTTCATGGGTTATTATAAAAGTAATGCGTCAGATAAAGCCATCCCATTTAAGACATCACTTTAGACTCGCATTTGTGTAAACTTGCTATTATTCATGACATTTGAAAGACTACATTTTTCAGATCAAGGAATCTGAAAATTAATCGAAAATAAGTTGCCTCCCTTGTTATTTTTAATATTGAATTATGTTATACATTCAGAAGGGGTGCCCAGAATAAAAACCCTGGGCAACAGAAAGGGCAATACTTGGCAAGAGTCAAAGCCCTGTGTTCCTTTAGCCATTTGCGTCCGTTGTGTCTGCTCACCGGTGTGTCCCTGACCCCTCTCCAGCTCCCCAGACACCGGCCGGTGGTGGTGCAGCTCCACGACTCTGACGACAGCGAATCTGAGCCGGAAGCCTCCAGCTCCACGATGTCCTCCTTTGGGTGCCTGGACCTGATGATCAAGGAGGCCAGGAGGACTGTTGAGGTGGGTGGCGTAGTCCATCATCAATGTATACCCTAACCCTAACCCTATGTGGAGAATCACCGTGTGAGTGTGATGAGCCATTACAAGTGGGTGTGTCCACCTAGATCAGGGGTGCCCAACCTTTTTTGACCCAAGATCTACTTTTCAAGTAGCCAACCTCCCGAGATCTACCAGCAAACCTACCTTCGAGCGGGGGGGGGGGGGGGGGGGGGGGTGGTGGTGTTGTATCGTGAACCTACGGACTTCAGTGGGGGTTTCATTCCGTCTGCGCACGGCACTTTCTCAACGATAATCAATAATCTTCCTCCCACTCAGGGTGAAAATGGTAGGTCTTAGCTCGTTTCCCCTCAGCCATGCCAACGTTTTGGAGTGTGTAACTACTGTTGACGGCTTTCAACTGCTGTTGACAGCGCATGCGCTACTGCGCGTATATGTCCCGCGCAAATTTTATTTTATTAAAAAAAAATAATAATAATAATAATTCTTTTTTTTCTTCACCCCTCACGGTCGACTTGGGATCTGTCGGCGGTCTACTGGTAGACCGATCGACTGGTTGGGCACCCCTGACCTAGATGTATGACGGATAGTAAAAAGAGCTTCTAATGGCTAATCACACTCATACTGGTGGTATAATATGTCTGCTTTAACGGTTGAGGTTTAGAATGGGAAGGGCCCGCCCGCCCCATTCTAAGTCGAGCTCCAGTCAGTGATTTGTGGACGTCCTTTGTCATCTTCTAGGCGGCGAAGCCGAAAGCGGCGGTCTCGGAGAAGGAGAACAACCCACTGAAGACCCCTGAGGCCCTGCCAGAGGCAAAGAAGACGGAGTACCGCAAGCTGAGGGAGGAGATTGCAAGGTATGGTGTTCTCATCGAGTGCTGCAGCAGGCACTCCTGGGGAAAAAATGAATTCATAGAATTTATATTTAAAAGTTGTATTTATTTGGCTACTTTTTACACCGTTGACCTGGACCAAAAGATAACCCCCTGTTAGAGTATGAGTGTTGGTGTATGAAGCTGACCTGTGTGTTTGTGTGTGGGGGGGGTCTCCAGCCGGGAGAAGCAGCGGCTGCTCAAGGACCCGAGTCACAGCCCCATGGGCTCTGCGTCGCCGGCGGCCTCTGACACGGAGATGGACACGTTCTCCAGGGCCTCGGCCGAGCTTCACCTCTCGGCCACAGAGAAGAGGCTCACCAAACACCGGTACGGCCTGCGCCCTCGGCTCTGTGCCCGGGGGGGGGGGGTGCAGAATGCTGAGTGCCAGCGTCTCTGCAGAATGGGGGGGATCTGCTAAGCTTCTTGGGACATTGGAATTTCTGCGAGTATTAAATCTTCACAATAAATGGAACATTTATGCTTAATCAATTTTGCAGCAAGAACGAGGTTATTCCTGTGGCAAAATGGTATTTCTCCCTATCCGTGTTCAGTGGAGAAAATATATATTTTCTTTTTTTTACCAAACCAAAAATCTCCATTTCTCCAGTTAAAAAAAACAAGCATGATTGTGTCGTTCCTCCCAGAGCCATCATGCAGAAGGACGAAGCAATCTTGAGACAGCTGCTCCAACAGGAGCTGAAGAAACGCGAGTCTCTGGGCGCTGCCGAGGGCAAAGTGGCCAAGCTGAGGGAACAGCTGCTCGCCTCGGAGAAGGTTGTCAGCGCCAACCTCACTCTGCTCAAGAAGCTCCAGGAACAGGTGGGCGAAGAATCTCAAGGCCCTGACGCCTGGCCTGGAGCACGGCCAAGAGTCCAACCTTGGTTTGGTGCATGGATAACGCTCTCTGTCCCATGTCCCTTAGCAGTTCCACACTATAGCTTCATGCACTGCAATACATTCCTCCGTCATCTTTTTATACTGAACCCAGAACGAGATCCCGATATACCGGCATGCTGTAGCTTTTCCCCGTACCTATCAGCAATGCTCTGCATTATCTCTCTGCTGGGCTACCGTCTTCACCGTGGGGATGTCGCAGTCACTTAACGCACAACCCTTCCGACCTCTAGGTGCAGCGTGTGGAACACCGCGTGGCCGTAAAGAAGGACCAGGCGGGGAAACTGGAGAAAGAGTTGTCCCAAGCTCAGCTGGCCGCCGGGAGAGGGATCAAGAGGAGACTGGAACCCAACCACTCAAAGGTAAAACTCACCCAGGTGTGGTACAATCGTTACAGGGTGGTGATACGATGTCTGCACTGGTTTGGAGATGGACTACGTGTGTGATCATGTGGTTTGACTTTGTAGTAAACCTTGTTCTGTCCTTGGTGCTCCTCAGTCGGGGAAGCTGTCCCGTCTGGACGCCGCCCCGCACGCCGGCCGCCACTTCGCCGAGCTCATCGCCCAGAAGCAGCGGCTGCAGCAGCTGGAGTCGGAGTACGCCCAGAAGATCCAGAAGCTGAAGGAGACCCAGGCCCTACACAACCGGGCCAGCCTGGCAGAAGCCCCGAGGGCCCCCACGCCCCCACAGCCCCAGACCCAGCCTCTACCGCCGTCGCTACCGCAGCCTCTGCCACAACCCCAGCCCCCGGCCCCGGCCCCGCCCCCCCCTGCGCCGCAGGCCCCACCCTCCAGCCCCTTCGCCCTGCCCCAGCCCTCCCTGCTCGACCTCTCCCAGGACAAGCTGACCCTGGGCGACGAGGAGCCGCCCGACGACGGCGAGGGGGAGCCGGCCCCTGCCGCCGGTCGAGGGGCCCGCCGCCTCTCCCTACGCCAGCAGGGCACCTTCACCAAACCCAAGCTGGAGCACCCGGGGGGCTCCACGCCCGCCGCCAAGAACAAGCCCGCCGCCAAGGCTAAGGCCACGCCCACCAACACGGCCACGCCCAGCTCCCAGCCGGCGGCCGCGGGCTCCACAGGGCCCACGCCAGTGTTCCAGGGCCTGGACGCCGAGGCCCTGAAGGCCCAGTACGAGCTGCAGGTGGAGCTGGGAGAGCTCCTGCAGAGAGAGCTGCGGAAGGCCTGGGAGGACACCGAGAGCCCGCCCGCTGGAAAGGTAAAGTCTAAACCCTCCAGCGTCACCTTTTAAAAGGGGACATTATACCATCAGGTGTGAGTGTGGTTAGCCGTTACAAGCCTTTTTGAAAATGTGCAGCTTCTGACATCACAGGTGGGCGTGTCCACCTAGATGTGTGACGGATAGATGAGCAACGTTTGCTAAAGTCTACTGGCTAGACTGATCTATCACAGCACACATCTAGGTGGACACGCCCACCTGTGATGTCAGAAGCTGCACATTTTCAAAATGGCTTTTAATGTCTAATCACACACACACACGCACGCACACACACACACCTGGTGGAATAATATGTCCCCTTTAAAGGCCCTTACAAGACGTTATAGACGGATGATACCTTTTAGAGATAGTAATAGGGATCATACTGTTTGGGCAACTATTTTGTAACCTTGTCTCTGGTCAATTCCTAACAGCAATGTTAAGCTCTTGCACCGTACTTCCTGTTGTGTGACGGTATGTTGCTTTGCAGGTTATCGTTGTGGACTTGGAGACGGTGACAAGCACAGCAGCGTCGCCAGAACTGAAGCCAGTACCATTTGCACCATATCACAGCCCTCTCCTGGCGTTCAAGGCCTACAGGTTCAGTAGTCTTCCTGGTTCATTGTTGTTTCCTGATGACAGCTCAGCAATGAGTCAAGGTTTCAGAGTTGTATTTCAATACCAGTAAATACTAAAGATATTCATTGTGTTATCTCTCAGGTTCAGCACGTATTACAGGACCAAGGAGAAGTTGTCTCTGAGCTCGGTAACGTACAGCAACACTGTGGAGGCCAAAACCAGCTTCTGTCGCTTCGACCTCACCGGCACCTGCAACGACGACGACTGCCAATGGTCGGCTGCTTATAAATGCAAAACAAGTTATTTATAAAAACCTATTTCTATCATATTTTGAACACCTTTTGTAATGTTTTTCCCCGTCCAGGCAACACATGAGAAACTGTATGCTGAGCGGAAACCAGCTGTTTCAGGATATCCTGTCCTACAACCTGCCTCTGATCGGCTGTTCAGAGAGCAGCTCAGACGATGACGTCAGAGTTTCTACAGGTTTGCCAAAGCTCCTCAAATTTGTTCCACAGCATGGGCCTTCCATAACACTTTAATCCCATAATACGGAAAACATCTTAAACTGTTCACTTTAAGGAATTATTTAGGAAGATATTTAAAGTAGCTATGAAACACTTGCCGACTGAAACCTGTATCTTAAAAAATATATAGTATATATTCACTACATTACATATACTTTAACAAAAGGTATCTTCACAATGACTCGTTGATCGTTTTTATTTTCTAGAAAAGTACATCAAGAAGCTGTTTGGCGCCCCTACCAAGGACCGCATGGGCATCGACCAGAAAGCTGTGCTCCTGGTCAGCAAGGTCAACGAGAGCCAGCGCCACGGTGGGTCATCTCCCCACACACGAGGCCCCAATACAGTAATCCAAGCTGCGAATACTCATTAGTGTCCCGACGGAAACTTGAAAATTCAGAGGAAAGTAGATTTGTGGTGCGTATCTTCCCCTTACTTAATTAGAACCAACCGAGACCACTGTTGCAGAATCCTGATTTTTACCAACTGATCTTTATTTCTACAGTGTTATTTTGATGACATGAAAAAGTAAAAACCGATTATAAGTTAACGTAGTTTTGCTTCGTGGACACCAGTTGCATTTGGATTCCCTCAGCCAGTCTCGGTTACAGCTGAAATTGAGTGCAGCCTAAAAGTTTCAGACCACTTACGAAATAGGAAATTTGAACATTGTGCCATGTTTTGATGAAATTGCATGCAATAGTCAATAGTAATCCCACAATCGCTATTGTTGGTGACGGATTTGCATCGAACACATTGCTACTGTTTCCTTTCATGTTTATTAAAGAGCTATTTGATATATTTTGGCCTTGTCTAAACTTTGAAATAGTGCTAAATAAGTGCATTATTAGAATTATTCGATATCATTTACACTTTCTTCAGAATCACAGTTTTAGTTTCATACCGGCTTGGTTTCAGTTGGTCTCATTGATTGACGCTGGAGCGTGAGGACGTTCAACAGTGACACACGCACACGCACACGCACACCCCCCCCCCCCCCCCCCCCCCAGCGCAGGGCAATACATTTGACCTTTCAGATCCTTCAGTTCAATTAATTTTACATTTTTAGCAATGCTTTGCGGTTGTCATCCAGCTGTCACTTTTTTTGTTTACAACCATTTACATTTTCTTAAATGGTTTGCATGCTTACAATGTTTACTCCATTTAGATTTTTGTTCAAATCCCTTCACTTGATTTAAGCCATTTAACGTTTCTTTATGTCTTAATCTATGTGGCTTTATTAAAAAATATTTTCAACTTCACTTTGTACTACAGCACTCACCGCATTTTCTGCAGGAAATGCATTTTCTAGTTGAATATAGTAGTGAATAGAATTCCATTGACTATAGAATTGAGGCACACCACATTTTAGAGGCTGAATGTTTTATGTGAACAGAAATAGTTAGATCCCTCTCCTCCTGTCTCTTTCTCTTAGTCCCTCCATTCACCACCTGTAAGGACGTAAGGAGGTGGAGGCCCAAGCAGGCCGCACAGAGGAGCTCTGCTCCTTCTGAGGACAGTGAGGAGGAGAGCCTGGGAGACGCTCCAGCTGCAGGGAAACACGGTGAGCACCCAACCTTACCACTCACTCTTTTTTGATTATTGATTGCTGTCAGGTTGTAAATATAATTCACCAAATATGAAACTAGGGCAGGCAAACAAATTGCCTGCCCTAGCTTTAATAACCTGTATCGGAGTTCACTGTAAGTCGCTTAGGATTATAGCGACTCTGCTAAACTTACTAAATGGGAAACGGGAGAGAAACCATTTAATAATGAAAATAAGTTGCCTTCTTTTCATTATTGGACGTGTCCCTCCCTGAGATCTAGAGCTATGCTAACCCTAACTCTGAGAGCTAGAGCTATGCTAACCCTAACTCTGAGAGCTAGAGCTATGCTAACCCTAACCCTGAGAGCTAGAGCTATGCTAACCCTAACCCTGAGAGCTAGAGCTATGCTAACCCTAACTCTGAGAGCTAGAGCTATGCTAACCCTAACTCTGAGAGCTAGAGCTATGCTAACCCTAACCCTGAGAGCTAGAGCTATGCTAACCCTAACCCTGAGAGCTAGAGCTATGCTAACCCTAACCCTGAGAGCTAGAGCTATGCTAACCCTAACCCTGAGAGCTAGAGCTATGCTAACCCTAACCCTGAGAGCTAGAGCTATGCTAACCCTAACCCTGAGAGCTAGAGCTATGCTAACCCTAACCCTGAGAGCTAGAGCTATGCTAACCCTAACCCTATTCCCCCCAGTCGAGCGGACCAAGAGCAGACTGGTGTCCCTGGACGTGTGTGTGGCGCCGGAGGACAGGCGCTACTTCATCAGCGAGACGGACGACATCGCCAACCTGGAGAGCAGCGTGGCGGAGAGCCCCCGCGACGCCCAGCTCTGGATCAAGCTGGCCTTCAGATACCTCAGCCAGAACGACACGTGAGTCTGCTCCACAACGTGGGCCGTATGGATATAGGGGTGTTCCCGTCGAAAACAACCTTCAGACGGGATGGCACCCACAGTTTGGGTCGGGACGGTTTAACTGCGGTCGGACAGCAGTGATACTTTATTATGCACCCAACCAGTACACAGCTACCGATAGAATCAGTAATCTGCTGATCGCTGGTCAGGGGTTAGAACGTTAGAGGGGTTAGAACAGAGAACAGACTGATCGCTGGTCAGTGGAGAAGATGCAGGCAAGCAGTTGTTGGATCCTCCAGTGTAATCTATCACTATAAATCAGCCACCGACCTCAACGCACATTACCTACACTAGCAGGAGCATGTCGAACCCGTTGAGCCCTTTATAGCGTCACCATCTAAATGCGGAGCGGGTCAGACACTTGGACTACTATGAATTCATAACGGGAGCATTAACACTGGCTGCATTGCGATATAACTACCAGCTCTGCTCCAAACCTTGGGCCCCCAGCTCCATCCATTGGCACCTGTTATATTAAGCACAGCACAAAACCTAATATGGCACTTAGTGTACACACTTAATGTACGCACTTAATCTACATTGCACTTATTCATGGTACTTAATTGTGTAGCATCTGCAGTAGCTGCTATCACTGCTGTACACGGGGAGTGGGTGAGCCTAGCGACTGTTAGCACTGGCACCTGGTTCTATCACTGCTGTACACGGGGAGTGGGTTAGCCTAGCGATTGTTAGCACTGGCACCTGGTTCTATCACTGCTGTACACGGGGAGTGGGTTAGCCTAGCGATTGTTAGCACTGGCACCTGGTTCTATCATGGCTGTACACGGGGAGTGGGTTAGCCTAGCGACTGTTAGCACTGGCACCTGGTTCTATCACTGCTGTACACGGGGAGTGGGTTAGCCTAGCGATTATTAGCACTGGCACCTGGTTCTATCACTGCTGTACACGGGGAGTGGGTTAGCCTAGCGACTGTTAGCACTGGCACCTGGTTCTATCATGGCTGTACACGGGGAGTGGGTTAGCCTAGCGATTATTAGCACTGGCACCTGGTTCTATCACTGCTGTACACGGGGAGTGGGTTAGCCTAGCAATTGTTAGCACTGGCACCTGGTTCCATCACTGCTGTACACGGGGAGTGGGTTAGCCTAGCGATTGTTAGCACTGGCACCTGGTTCTATCACTGCTGTACACGGGGAGTGGGTTAGCCTAGCGACTGTTAGCACTGGCACCTGGTTCTATCATGGCTGTACACGGGGAGTGGGTTAGCCTAGCGATTGTTAGCACTGGCACCTGGTTCTATGAACATCTTTACTGTACTGACAGCGATGTATTGTTTCACTTCTTATGACAAATGTACTTATTGTAAGTCGCTTTGGATAAGAGCGTCTGCTAAATGTAAATATGGTGTGGAACATGCTTTAACGCCCGACTTGAGCGAAACAGGCTCGGATAAGCAATGCTTAGAGACCCCTTCCAAAAAGCGCTTGCCTGGTCTGTCCAGTGGCTGGGTGAGTTGTTGTTAGATCAATATTAAACCCTTCCCTGTGGGTGAGATGGCCCCGTACTTCAATGACCCACCAATCAGTGTTGGGACAAACCAAACCGCAGGCCAACCGGTCATCTAGAGCAGGGGTTCTCAAACTATATGGGGCCGGGGACCCCCCCATAGGGCAGAAATTATTTCAAGGACCCCCTCATAACCGCAACACAAATGTAATCATATAGGCTCATGTCTATTTTTTCTGTTAGATGCTTTTGAACTCTTTTATGCTTCAATCATTCAGTGCTAATACCACAATAGTGTTAAATAAGCATTTTATTGTATTTTGGCATAACTTTACAATATGTAAATAGTAGGGGTGCAACGGATCAAAAAACTCACGGTTCGGATCGTTCCTCGGATCAGAGTCACGGATCGGATCATTTTTCGGATCAGCAAAAAAAAATAGAAATGGACAAGACAAATAAACATGTTTTGTCTTTTTGTTTATTAACACTTTTAAATTATTCAATTGAAATATATAAAATCAACTTAAAGTGTACAATTAACATCTTCTTTTCAACATAATCAATGAAAAACAACTTAAAGTGCAACATAAAAAGGCATATCTCCTTCCTTTAAACATGGACCAATGACCATTAATAAAAAACAAATTAAAGTGCAACATAAGAAGGCACATCATCTTCCTTTAAACATGGACCAATGACCATCAATAAAAAACAAATTAAAGTGCAACATAAGAAGGCACATCATCTTCCTTGAAACAAGAGCATTATCATCAAAGAAGAATCAAAGAAAGAAAACAAAGCATACATGAGCTTATAATTTTAAATTCTTTTTCAAAAAGACAAGGGTGTCTACATTGTCTGGGGAGAGTGTGGACCTCTTTGCAGTCACTATGTCCCCTGCTGTTGAGAACACTCTCTCGGTAGGAACTGAAGAGCCTGGCACAGCGAGATAGCATCTTGCCATCTTAGCAATATGAGGGTATTTACACTCATTGCTTTTCCACCATGTCAGTGGATCACCATCCACTGCAATGCCGCTTGCTGCCAGGTAGAATGCCACCTCCTCTTTGATGATGTCAGCAGGAGTCTTGCTGTCCATGTCTTTGCTGGCAAAGGTCTCTCCAAAAAGCTCTGCCAACGCCGACTTCTTTTGTGGAGGAGATGTGTCCAAGTTTGCTCCTGTTGGCTCTGCAGCTTGACCCTGCAGAAAAGAATAGGTCATTAATTAAACCTATTATTTATTTTCATGTTTCATAAACATGAAAAATGCGGCAATAACATTAAATGAATGCCATTATTACTGAAAATAAAAAATGTATGAAGATTTAAATTGATCATTTTAAAATAATGTTTTTTTCCTTTACCTCATCACAGTCTTCAGTGGCCAGACTGCTCACAATCTCAGTGGTGAGGTCACTGTATGTCCTCTGGCGTAGGTCAGGGTCTATGTGAGACAGGGACTTAAACCTCGGATCCAGGGCAGTAGATCTGTGGAGGTAGTCCTGTAGAGTAGGGGGTGAAGTGTATCTGGGCTTCAGGTCCTCTCTAATGGCAGTCTTGACATCTTGAGTGATGGTGCTGTCTTCCACACTTGGAGCCATGGATTGTAGAATCCTTGTTTTCAGCGGAAGGATCATTGACACAGAGGGTGACGTTTCAGTGCTCAGCACAGATGTAACAGTTTTAAGGGGTTTAAGCACCTGGAGGACCTCCTCTGCCACTCTCACATCATCATCAGAGAGGGTTATGATGTCTTTGACATTTTTCTTTAGGGTCTTGTCGGTCAATGCAGAGTATATAGCTGCCTGCTGCTCCAGATAACGCTCTAACATATCATAAGTGGAGTTCCACCTTGTTGGGACATCATGTATGAGCTTATGAGTATGCAGCTTTAGCATTTCTTGCCTTGTCTTAAGCACATGAGCAGCTGTTGTGCTTCTGTGGAAGTAGGAAACCACCTTCCTGATCCTCCCAAGGAGGCGGTCCATCCTATTGACTGAGATTCCCTTCTGTGATGCCAAATTTACTACATGTGCAAAGCACCCTATCTGTGGGCCCAGTCCTGCCTCATTCACTGCATTTATTTGATTTTTGGCATTATCAGTTGTGACTGGGATATTAGTAGTGGGGCTCTTTATCTTCCATGCCTCCACTGCTTGTGTCAGTACCTGCGCAAGGTGACTGCCTGTGTGACTTTCGTAGAGGGGGCGTGTCTGCAGCACCGGACTTCTCATCTCCCAGTCTGCTGTGATGAAGTGAGCGGTTATTGTCACATAGCTCACCGTTCCCCTCGACGTCCACCCGTCTGTTGTGAGTGCAACAGAGGGTGCTACAGCTAGCTCATCCACCACCTTTTTCTTCTCCTGCTCATACAGACCTGGCACAATATTGTCGCTGAAGTGGGTGCGCGACGGGATGTCGTAACGTGGCTCGAGCACGTTCAGCATGTGTTGGAATCCCTTGTTTTGCACTACGGAATATGGCCTCATGTCAGCACCTATAAACAGACCGATAGCGTTTGTGATTGCTTTAGCCCGGTCTGATTGTGGAGGAAGGGGCTGCTTAAATGCCGCGGTGATGAGCGGTTGTTGAGCCGCTTTCGGTTTCACTCCTGTCAGTGAAACACCGGGGTGATGTCGCTGTAAATGCGTGGCCATGCTTGATGTGTTTCCACTGTTGTATGGCTTTCTTGTGCCACAGTGCCTACACACCGTCACGGTTTTATCCACCAACCTCTTTCCTTCTGAATTCAATTTGACAGGGAATCCAAAATGCTCCCAAACAGGGGATTTAAATGTGGGGCGATCTAGTTCTTCTGTTCCTCCGCTCGCCATGACCACGCTGTGTTGCAGGTTTTTCTTTATGTTAGCAATCGCTATGTCAGCTACGTGTTACGTCTGTGTGGTAACCTAGGCGACAGGTTTGTGTGGCAGCGCGAGTATATGGAAACAGACGTAGCACTGGAGGCAGCAGTTATCGTTACAGTAGTCACCGAAGTCTAGCCTACTTTTATTTTCCATGCCCACTGTTCTTCATGTTGTACGCTGAGGACAATAAATCACAACGAGCCATAGGACTGTTTGCTTATTGAAAAGGGAACTGTTGCAGACTTTTACCCAGAGCGTGTTAAGTAGCTCTGTCCCTGGAACTAGCAGGAATGGTTACGGCTGTGTGTGGACTGAACATGCGCAATTTTTCATAAATCAATCCGCGGATCATGCGTGTGCCGAACCGAAATAGATGATCCGAACGGATCACGGATCAATGATGATCCGTTGCACCCCTAGTAAATAGATTTTACTTTTTTATAAATGTGTGTATATAAAAAACACACACACACACACACACACACACACACACACACACACACACACACACACACACACACACACACACACACACACACACACACACACACACACACACACAAACCAGCAAAAACAGGACACGGCAACATTGCCCAATGTTGTCACAATGGACATGGGACAACGGCAGGGGACATGTTTATTTCCAAATGTCTGCAAGGATTGGTTTACATTAAATTATTCACCCACGTACACGTTACCTACTGTTACCAATGGTCCATCGTAACAAATCGCCTGCTCGGCAGGCCATGCATATATGGATGCAGCTTTGAAGGGGACGCAAAACACAGCTTTGGCAACGCTGTTGAACACTGCTTGGCCGTCATCACGCGTTTGCTGCCGAAAAGTTGAAATATTTCAACTCGAGCAGCATTTGACGCGCCGCAAAATACGTGAACGCGCCTGCAGCGCGGGCACGGGCGTGCTGCGCCTGCAGCGCGGGCACGGGCGTGCTGCGCCTGCAGCGCGGGCACGGGCGTGCTGCGCCTGCAGCGCGGGCACGGGCGTGCTGCGCCTGCAGCGCGGGCACGGGCGTGCTGCGCCTGCAGCGCGGGCACGGGCGTGCTGCGCCTGCAAATCAAATCTTGCTGCCGGCAGCAAGTGGTCCGGCAGCAAACCCGCAACGCGTCTCTGCATTCACTTTGAATGGGATCGTGCTGCGCGGCATCTTTTTGCATCTTTTGGTGTGAACGCAGGGCAGACTGACAGGTTGACGCAATGTTAACAGAGTTACTATTGGCCGAAAATTAAAGCAGGGGGAGGGCGAGATGTGAAGGTAAAGCCTGAGGGAGTTTGACGTAATGTAAAAGCCGAGTGTTCATTGGTTTAACGTTACGCCGTTGCATGTTGCTCGCATGGCTATTTAAAACAGTCCTTAAAGAGTAACATAAACAGTCCTCTGAGTAAGCATGCAGAAGCCTTTCAGTATTTAAAGTAGGGCTGCTCGATTATGGGAAAAATCATAATCACGATTATTTTGGTCAATATTGAAATCACGATTATTCAAACGATTATCTTTGAGTCTGAAAACGTGTTGTATTTATTCACCATGTCTCTCCCAAAAAAAACGTTGTAACTGAGAACTTTGAAATCACGCCTTAAAAAAATACACAAAATGGTCAAAAAGAAAATGTTCCAATCTAAAATGATATACAGATATGTGTCCAGCTGTTCTGACCTTTCTATAAATCATTAAAAAAAAATAAAAAAAAAAATTAACAAAAAATCGGATAACTCGATTATGTTAATTTTCTGATCGTTTGACGCTAAAATCGTAATCGCGATCAAAATTCGATTAATCGCCCAGCCCTAATTTAAAGTATATTATCCACTTAAACTGACTGTGACAAGATCCAGGCAGCTAGGCTGGCTAGGAGGGATGGGTGGGAGGAGTTCTGTTAGGGTTAGGGTTAAGGTTGTGTTCATCCCCTATTCACACTGCCCCCCCCCCCCCCCGTATGGGTTAGGGTTAGGGTTAAGGTTGTGTTCATCCCCTATTCACACTGCCCCCCCCCCCCCCCCGTATGTACCCTCCAGCCCTGCGTCAGAGAGCCTGGAGGCCGCTCTCAACACGCTGTCCCGTGCCCTGGAGGACAACAGCAGCAACGCTGAGATCTGGTGCCACTACCTGTCCCTGTTCTCCAGACGCGGCAGCTGGAAGGAGGTCCAGGAGATGTGTGAGATGGCCGTGGAGAACGCCCCCGACCCCCAAGTCTGGTGGAGAGTGAGTGCCCCTAATGACCAATAATTACATATATTACAAGGATATAATATAAGTGACAAAATACATTAATGAAATCCAATCATCACATCAAGTTAAGTGCAATAGTCAGAGTTATACGACACTCCAGGAGTAGTTTGGTGAACTGCTTGTTGTGTGTAGTCGGTGGGTTGGTCCTAATCTCCCCTCTCTCCCTCCAGTATCTGAACCTGGAGAGCTCGTTCGAGGGCAAGGACTACGTGTGCGACCGGCTTCTGCGCTTCCTCGTTGCCAGGGCGACGTCGGACGGCGTCACAGAGAAGCTGTCCTTCCAGCTGCTGGAGACGCTGCTCTACCGGGTGGACCTGAACATCTTCACCGGCCGCATCGGGGGCGCCCTGGCCATCCTACAGGTGACTGACCTGACCACAGACTCTCCTGCTGTTAGTGGCCTACTGGATAGCATCACCAACCCATTACGGTCCTGTGCCGACGTTTAGCCTGTTGGCCTTCACCACGGTGGTTAAACAGTAAGCCCTGTTCCTGAAGAGAAGATGGGTCATATCTTAGTCATGTTCTGCTACTGAATGACACTTAAGTCCCAAGTTCAGATGGTTCAGTACAAGTCTTGGATTTGATCGGAACTCTGAACGCTTTGCAACTAACCAATTCAAAACTTTCTTTACCGTGTTCGAAAGCCCCTTCGCCCCGTCGAAAATGTTTGCTCTGTACTCGCTTATTGCTTTCGCTTGCTTTGCAAATGTCAGACATACCAAGTCTTTCTGTGATTATATAGTGCCCATTTTGCGCCTGACTCTAGTGGTCCAGTTGGGCTCGGACCGCTGTTAAAAAGAGCAGAGAATAGTACCATGCTCCAAGTATAAACCCGTCTCCTCCAAATGCAGTCAAATCAAACAAATCAATGAAATCAGGTTCTTGTTTATTTTCCTACCAGAATTCCTTGAAGTCGGCCAGCGAGAGGTGCATCGCGGAGCACCTGACGGCCAGCGACCGCACGCTGCTCTGGCTCTCCTACATCCACCTGACGGAGTTCGACTGCCTGCCGTCCTGCCTGTACGACCCGGCCGCCTCGGGCCCTGGCCGGCTGGTCAGCAGGGAGCCCTTCCAGCTGCCCTGGAGGTCTGCCCAGGACATCAGCACGCCGCCCCAGACCCTGGTGGCTCTGTTCCAAGGTAGCCGGCTCAGACGTACGGGGCTGGGTTGGTCATGGGGCCGAGAGTTTTGACTTGGAGTTGGTGTGGAACATTTTGTCTCCTGGCTGGCTCGCTGTAGGCTCATTCAGAACAAGGGCGTCGATTCCAAGGCCTTCCATTCATCACCTGATCCAGGTTATACGATACCAAAAGGTGCAACTCCTGTGTCCTAATCGGGTTAGCGTTGTTTTGAAGAAGCCAATCACCAACTACATACGCCCTCTCTAAGTTGATCAACAGGTTTGATGTGATACCTGGGTTAGATTGGCAAACACAGACCAATTGTTAAGATAAGATAAGATATAACTTTATTAATCCCCCTTAGGAGAAATTTGTTTGTTGCAGCAGCAGTGGAAGGACACAGGACAAAATAACAATGTAATAAATACAATAAATAAATACAAAGTGCTAATGCATAAATAGACACTTATAGTTAATAGGGACAAAAACAAGACAAACGGAACCAACATCAAGATGGGTGATGCATATACACATATATACGCATACCTAAACACTAGGGCTGTAACGATACACGTATCAAACCGAAAATCGCGATACTCAAAGCCACGAACCTGTCTCGCGGTGTGAGAAGGCAGAAGCGCGATATGCCCTTTCTAACTCTTCGGTCAAATTGTCCGATTGAAATTTGTTAATAATTTGTCTAAATAATAGTCTGCTGACAGCGCCCCCTCCTATCGATGCCGTAAATATGTGACGAGATGCCCTCTCTGTGATCACAGCTCTCCGTGGCTACGGAGGATTGCATTTCTCCAAAGCCGTCGAAGTCCTCATATGCGATATGAACGACATTTATCCAGAGTGGGCCAAGCGCGAAAAAAATTGCCTGTGTGATCCTGTCTCTATTGTTTTGTGTGATTTGACTGGCAGTTTGTCTGCTTAAAGGTCGGAATGAAGCGGCCACCGATTATTGACAGGATGGATACTTTATTCTACCGGACTCGTTCGCTTCTTCACTAGACACACGCGCTACCGCTCGCTCTCCTCGCTCGTCCACTCACTCGCTGACGTCACTCACACACGCATACGCACACTGCCATTCTCCCGCACACACATATGCTACTCGTAACACTATGCCTCGTTATTGCGACGTTCATGTTTTTCCTCATCTATTGAAAGTTAGGCTATTAAACATGTTGCATTCTATACGGCCTGATTATGTCATTATTTAAGCTACATAGCCTAATAAGAAGCGCTAATAAGGATATTTGAATAAACCAAACAGTTAAAGGGGCCCTATTATGCCTACCAGCAAAAAGCATCCTCCAACTGCAATCTTTGGTTATTTCTTTATTAATTTAGCTATACTTTAATAGTATTCTTTCGGTTCAAATCTGTTCAGTGTTCCAAATTATTTGTTATTAAATGTTACATTAAGATAATTGGTATTTAAGTGTTGTTTAAATAAAATGCTTTTTAAATTTAAAAGAATCGTGGGATGTATCGAACCGTAGGTCAAAAATCGTGATACAAACCGAATCGTGAATTTGTGTATCGTTACAGCCCTACTAAACACACACACATGCATATGCAAACACATAGACATACACAAACACAATCATCATCAGGCACTGTTGAACAGCCTAATGGCTGCCGGTTCTGGGTAGGATCGTCATTTTTTGAATGATGCATGAAAGAAGGTCAATTTAATGCTAATCCCAACCCCCGATTCATTCCCTGATCAATGCTTCAACAACATTGAGGGGTTAGAGCCAGAGGTCTGGCAGGGAGGGGGTTGAGTACAGGATGAGGGTAAAACCATATCAACTCTGACTGAATCAGTACATTCTTCTTCACACCCAAACCCCTTTGTTCCCTCCGTCTCTCCGGCGTCAAGAAGTGTCGCACTTCAAACACCTGGATGGACTGAGATGGATTCTATGAACCAATCAGTGAAGAGATCGCCTGATTGGGAAGAAATTAGCCGTGAACGGTGTTAAATATGAATTGGCTCATTCCCGGGCAATTCCACTGAAATAATGCTCTTGTATCTCACCTGCAGCCCATTTTAAGTGGAGCATTAAAGGACAATTCCGGTTTTACAAAATGCGAAATAAAACAAGACAAACTATTTTGCTACGATACTTGATTTGGAACATCAACGAACACCGCTTGCCACTCGGTCTGAAGCAGGCAGGGGTGATTCTGAATGAGCCAAATACCCGAGACAGGACCTGTAGCCACAATTTCGGTGTCAACCACTCCATTTCAACCTCGACAAAACCGAAAGGGGGCTCAATGTGCTAAATACTGGAATTGTCCATTCAGGGAACGTTGTTTCTCTCCCTGACCAGATGCCATCCTTCAGTGCACGGATGAGAAGCTGCCGGCTGCAGAGAGGGTGACGGCCTGCCTTCCTCTGCACACCAACCTCCTCTGCCTCAACCGTATCCTTGGAAGGTCAGTCTTCCTTGGCTGCCTTGCTGGTTAGGGGTAACCCTAACCCTTGCTGGGCTTCCAAGCCAGCGATGTTATCGCCTTCTTTGGCTCAGATCTAAATATAGGCACGTCCAATATCTAAATAAGTTACCAAATAAAATAACGTATTCAGAATGATATTTATTAGGGCTGAACGATTAATCGTTTCAAACCGACATCGCGATGTAATAGAACGCAATATGCAAATCGCAAAGGCTGTGATAAAAAAAGAAAAAAATGGATTTCTTACTTATACTGTCTGGAGATCAATAATCTTCATATTTAGATTTTAATTTGTTACTATAAAGATTAGTTAAATAAAGATTTTAGAATGTCAATTCATCTCAACACTTCCAAAGCTTCCAATGTTGTGTTGGTCATACTATAGAATGATTTATTGCTTGTTTAGTAATTAATACAGAACATAAGGAACTTAGAAAAAAGAATTGCATACTGAATCGCAATATTGGTCGAAATAATCGCAATTCGATTATTTACCCAAATCGTCCAGCCCTACTAGTTATCATGTCATCAACCTATATATTTTATGATGTCAGCGTTGGGTGTTCTGGGACTGATCTGTGTGTCCTTCCCTAGGGTTAGGGTTAGGGTTAGGGTGTTCTGGGACTGATCTGTGTGTCCTTCCCTAGGGTTAGGGTGTTCTGGGACTGATCTGTGTGTCCTTCCCCAGAGTTAGGGTTAGGGTGTTCTGGGACTGATCTGTGTGTCCTTCCCTAGGGTTAGGGTGTTCTGGGACTGATCTGTGTGTCCTTCCCTAGGGTTAGGGTTAGGGTGTTCTGGGACTGATCTGTGTGTCCTTCCCCAGGGTTAGTGTTAGGGTGTTCTGGGACTGATCTGTGTGTCCTTCCCCAGGGTTAGGGTTAGGGTGTTCTGGGACTGATCTGTGTGTCCTTCCCCAGGGTTAGGGTTAGGGTTAGGGTGTTCTGGGACTGATCTGTGTGTCCTGCCCCAGGCTGGAGGAGGCGGTGCAGCTGTGCGAGCCCCTGCTGGAGGCGTGTCCTGTGGCGTGCGAGCTGCGGGACGCCCTGGCAGACCTCCACCAACGCCAGGGCAACGGCGAGCAGGCGGTCACCGTCTGGCTGCACGCGCTGGCCGAGTGTCCCAACAACGCGCAGATCTTCTACCACACCTGCCGCTTCCTCATGGCCCAGGTGAGTCCCGCCTCAACTGCCGGTAACCCCCGGCAACCATGCCGTTCACAGGTTCACGTCCCACCGGAAGTAACCAGCGGCCGTTATTGTTTAGGTGTTTTTGTAGCAACTTGAATGCAGACTATTCTTGGGCCCCTTCCACAAGGAAAGATTTTTTTGCGAAAACGCATCCGTCTTGTGCCTTTGGGCCCACCGGCCAGACGAATCCGGCGCTTTCGCAGGCCGAAAACTGACTTTTTTTGAAACCATGTCCAGATGAAAACGGCCCTAATCGCTTTCGTGTTCGGATTCGTGTTGACGTGTGATACGCGAGCGATGACGCCATCACCCCCCACCAACTGGGCGACTGGCCTTTTTTTTCGTTCGATTTGTATTATTTCTGTAGCTTTAAATACAGCCCCTTGGTAAATGTTATTACTAAATGACATTAAGAAGTATTTTCTACTCAATCTAAAAGGTTTAACAACTGCTTTCTCCTCCTCGACCGTATGTTTATACACAGCACGCAGGCTTGATGCCATGCTCCGCCAACTTCTTCTTCCTTTTTTTTTGGAGAATCAGCGCAACACAGTGGCCTTGAATATGTACTACAGCGTTTCTAGAGCTCACAAACCGCGGAAAACGGAGGGGAAAAGCTTGATTTTCTCCGGTGTGGAAGGGGCCTTAAACTGTTAGGGTTAGGGTTAGACTACTACTACTACTAATAGGGTTACACTTACCCTAACCCTAAACCGTGTGTCTCTGTCTGTGTAGGACAAGCCCAGCGCCATCCCTCCCCTGTTCGGGGCGTTCTTCCTCTCCCTCTGTGAGGACGAGCAGAACCAGTTGGACCCCCTGGACATCCTGCGGTGAGACCCCTATCCTAACCCTAACCCCTATCTTAACCCTAACCAAATGAAAGGAGAGGGGGCATAATCAGCTGGGTTGGATGCGTGCGGTCAATACGCTGAATACGTATTGACCGTTTTGGAATTGTTTTCCCAGACACATCCTTGGCCTCCCGACTTCAGTTATATTGAAGGGATCGATCATCAAGAAGCACCTGGAGGAGAAGCTCCGGCCACAGATGCCCTACCTTCACCTGATCCACTGGTGGGTATCTCGTCTATCCCTCTTTCTTTTCCGTCTTGTTCTCGGCCCCTTGTTGTCTCTTTTCAAGCCCTCCTATATTTCCTCCCTATTCTTCTCTCTCTCCTTCCTATCTCAATGACAACCTAACAACATCCCGTTATGTGTAGTCATCGACCGATGTACAGACCGGCCGATATTATCAGACGATATTTATGTTTTTTACGTACGTATCGGAATCAGCATTCATTTACGGCATGATTTACAGACAGTTCAATAAATTTTCCTTTTTTTTTTTAATTGAGACTTGTAACATTTGTTTTCATCATTGTAATTTGTATGTTGTAAATTGAGGGAGCAAAAGCAGTAATGGCTCAAAATATCGGCTCAAGAAAATCGGTATCGGCCTCAAGAAATCCGTATGTGTGATCCCTGGTTATGTTGTAACGTTGGAGGGGATCTATGATCCCTGGGTATGTTGGAACGTGGAGGGGATCTATGATCCCTGGGTATGTTGTAACGTTGGAGGGGATCTATGATCCCTGGGTATGTTGGAACGTGGAGGGGATCTATGATCCCTGGGTATGTTGTAACGTTGGAGGGGATCTATGATCCCTGGGTATGTTGTAACGTTGGAGGGGATCTATGATCCCTGGGTATGTTGTAACGTTGGAGGGGATCTATGATCCCTGGGTATGTTGTAACGTTGGAGGGGATCTATGATCCCTGGGTATGTTGTAACGTTGGAGGGGATCTATGATCCCTGGGTATGTTGTAACGTTGGAGGGGATCTATGATCCCTGGGTATGTTGTAACGTTGGAGGGGATCTATGATCCCTGGGTATGTTGTAACGTTGGAGGGGATCTATGATCCCTGGGTATGTTGGAACGTGGAGGGGATCTATGATCCCTGGGTATGTTGTAACGTTGGAGGGGATCTATGATCCCTGGGTATGTTGTAACGTTGGAGGGGATCTATGATCCCTGGGTATGTTGGAACGTTGGAGGGGATCTATGATCCCTGGGTATGTTGTAACGCGTGCTTTCTGCCCGTCCAGCCGGTGGAACTGGCTCCAGGGCTCCACGGAGGAGACGGCCAGCGCCTTTGAGCGGGCGCTGGGGTCGGCCATGCCTCTGGACCTTCTTCATAAGCTCTGGATGGAGTAAGTCCCCCTCCCCACTCCCAGTCCGACTCCCAGTCCGACTCCCAGTCCGACTCCCAGTCCGACTCCCAGTCCGACTCCCTGCTCTGACTCCCTGCTGTGACTCCCTGCTCTGACTCCCTGCTCTGTCTCCCAGTCTGTCTCCCAGTCTGTCTCCCAGTCTGTCTCCCTGCTCTGACTCCCTGTCTGTTTCCCAGTCTGACTCCCAGTCTGACTCCCAGTCTGACTCCCAGTCTGACTCCCTGCTCTGACTCCCTGCTCTGACTCCCTGCTCTGACTCCCTGCTCTGACTCCCTGCTCTGACTCCCTGCTCTGACTCCCTGCTCTGACTCCCTGCTCTGACTCCCTGCTCTGACTCCCTGCTCTGACTCCCTGCTCTGACTCCCTGCTCTGACTCCCTGCTCTGACTCCCTGCTCTGACTCCCTGCTCTGACTCCCTGCTGTGACTCCCTGCTGTGACTCCCTGCTGTGACTCCCTGCTGTGACTCCCTGCTGTGACTCCCTGCTGTGACTCCCTGCTGTGACTCCCTGCTGTGACTCCCTGCTGTGACTCCCTGCTGTGACTCCCTGCTGTGACTCCCTGCTGTGACTCCCTGCTGTGACTCCCTGCTGTGACTCCCTGCTGTGACTCCCTGCTCTGACTCCCTGCTCTGACTCCCTGCTCTGACTCCCTGCTCTGACTCCCTGCTCTGACTCCCTGCTCTGACTCCCTGCTCTGACTCCCTGCTCTGACTCCCAGTCTGACTCCCTGCTGTGACTCCTTGCAGCTACCTGCTGTTCAGCAGCTGCCGGCCGTGCGGGGCCCCGGCCCCTAGGGGGTGCTCCAAGGGGCTGTGGGAGCTGGTGCAGCGCTGCCTGGGCACCGTGCCGTCCCGGCTGGAGGTCCCCTTCAGCCCCGCCCAGTACTGGAGCTGCTACCGCTTCCACAACAAGGCAAGTCCCCCCCCCCATCTGTAGCCTTTATATTGGGGTCCCCTCCACGCGGGGACACAGCAGTACCAGCGCCAGCTGACCTGGTCAACCTCATGACTCAAAGGATCGTTTGGTTTTGATTTGATGAGTGTGTTAAGTGCGAAGCAGGCCACACTAATGTTATCACCCTCTCATTTCTTTCTAGTATATTTATTAGGGCTGTAACGATACACAAACTCACGATTCGGTTTGTATCACCATTTTTGACCCACGGTTCGATACATCCCACGATTTTTTTAAATTTAAAAAGCATTTTATTTAAACACTTGCATACCGATTAACTTAATGTAACATTTAATAACAAATAATTTGGAACACTGAACAGATTTGAACAGAAAGAATACTATTAAAGTATAGCTAAATTAATAAAGAAATAACCAAAGATTGCAGTTGAAGGATGCTTGCAGGTAGGCAAAAACCCTCAACTGTTTGGTTGGTTTAGTAAAATATCCTTATTAGCGCTTCTCATTAGGCTATGTAGCTTAACTAATTACATTATCAGGCCGTATAGAATGCAACATGTTTAATAGCCTAACTTTCAATAGATGGGGAAAAACATGAACTTCTAACATGAACGTTGCAATAACGAGGCATAGTGTTACGAGTAGCATATGTGTGTGAGCGAGAATGTTAGTGTGAGTGACGTCAGCGAGAGAGTGGACGAGCGAGGAGAGCGAGCGGTAGCGCGTGTGTCTACTGAAGAAGCGAACGAGACCGGTAGAATAAAGTACCCATCCTGTCAATAATCGGTGGCCGCTTCATTCTGACCTATAAGCAGACAAACTGCCGGTCAAATCACACAAAACGATAGAGACAGGATCACACAGGCCATTTTTTTCGTGCTTGGCCCACTCTCGATAAATGTGGGTCATATCACATATGAGGACTTCGACGGCTGTGGAGAAATGCAATCCTCCGTAGCCACGGAGAGCTGTGATCACAGAGAGGGCTTCTCGTCACATACTTACGGCATCGATAGGAGGGGGCGCTGTCAGCAGACTATTATTTAGACAAATTATTAGCAAATTTCAATCGGACAATTTGACCGGAGAGTTAGAAAGGGCATATCGCGCTTCTGCCTTCTCACACCGCGAGACAGGTTCGTGGCTTTTAGTGTTGCGATTTCGGTTTCGGTACGCGTATCGTTACAGCCCTAATATTTATATATATTTTCTGAACATCTGACGATAAAAGATATTGAAGGCTTTAAGTGTCTTCCCACCACCCAGTTTCCAAGTGACTGGTGAAATACTAGAGCACCTTCCATTGTCTGTTGGTTTTCTCGTGGACGTCCAGGTGGTGAACCATTACCTGAGCTGTTTGCTCCCATCCCAGCACGCAATGGTCCTGGAGAAACTCCGCTATGCCATGCCCAACAACGCTGAGCTGGGCCTCAGGTTCGTCCTAGAACCGCCGTCATGCTGGTTGAGAGCACAACCGTGGTTACTTTGGAGAGGGGAAATTACGTGTGTGTGTGTGTGTGTGTCTTCACGGTCAAGAGAGCTTGCTGACCTGCTACATCATACATTGATTGCCGGGCGGCCACCCGGAACGTGACCAGTTGTTGACCCATGTTGGAGCGCAGTCCGCCCCGCGGGTTCTCCGCTGGCTCTGCCCAGAGTCGGGCCTTGTTGTCCAGCTGTGGTTGTGCTCCCGCTCCAGGTTACTGTACCAGGAGTGGCGGGACGGAGGCATGGAACACCTCAAGTTCCAGGCCCGCCTGCTGACCACCAGCCATCCGAAGTGTTTGGCCATCTGGAAAATGTAAGTTGGATTTTTTTTTTTTTTTTTTTTTTACATGTTCCTCCAGGGTTCCCGCGGATCCGAATTTAAAAAGCCTTAAATTCATAAATCGAAAAATAAGGCCTTAAATAGCATTAAAAAGTCTTAAATCCATCTTTCAAAAGTCTAAAAATGTTTACACATGGTAAGTAGGATTTTATGATTGTAATTAGTCTCAAATCTAAAAAGGAATAGTTAAAAAATGTTATATATATAAATTAGGGCTGTAACGATACGCGTATCGAAACCGAATTGGTAAAACTCTAAGCCACGAACCTGTCTCGCGGTGTGAGAAGGCAGAAGCGCGATAAGCCCTTTCTAACTCTCCGGTCAAATTTTCCGATTGAAATTTGTTAATAATTTGTCTAAATAATAGTCTGCTGACAGCGCCCCCTCCTATCGATGCCGTAAATATGTGACGAGATGCCCTCTCTGTGATCACAGCTCTCCGTGGCTACGGAGGATTGCATTTCTCCACAGCCGTCGAAGTCCTCATATGCGATATGAACGACATTTATCCAGAGTGGGCCAAGCGTGAAAAGAATTGCCTGTGTGATCCTGTCTCTATTGTTTTGTGTGATTTGACTGGCAGTTTGTCTGCTTATAGGTCGGAATGAAGCAGCCACCGATTATTGACAGGCTCGGTACTTTATTCTACCGGACTCGTTCGCTTCTTCACTAGACACACACGCTACCGCTCGCTCTCCTCGCTCGTCCACTCACTCGCTGACGTCACTCACACACAAACATACGCACACTGCCATTCTCCCGCACACACATATGCTACTCGTAACGCTATGCCTCGTTATTACGACGTTCATGTTAGATGTTCATGTTTTCCCATCTATTGAAAGTTAGGCTATTAAACATTTTGCATTCTATACGGCCTGATTATGTCATTCTTTAAGCTGCATAGCCTAATAAGAAGCGCCAATAGGATATTTGACTAAACCTCCAAACTAGTTGAGGGTTTTTGCTCCAACTACAATCTTTGGTTATTTATTTATTAATTTAGCTATACTTAATAGTATTCTTTCTGTTCAAATCTGTTCAGTGTTCCAAATTATTTGTTATTAAATGTGACATTAAGTTAATTGTTATACAAGTGTTGTTGAAATAAAATGCTTTTTAAATTTAAAAAAATCGTGGGATGTATCGAACCTTGGGTCAAAAATCGTGATACAAACCGAATCGTGAGTTGGTGTATCGTTACAGCCCTGATATAAATTAATAGCAGTAATGTTGCGCAATCACGAGAGCGGAACCAACAAAACATTTGTTTTGTGGCCGTGACTCAGATGCACGTCATTCAGGTGCACAAGAGGTCATTTTTGTTTCTGTCCAAAAAGCCTACTGATAGTGGAAATATGTTCAAATAATTTTTTCCGCTAGTGTTTATTGTGTCGATGGTCTTAAATTTCCTTTCAAGTGGCATTAAAAAAGTCTTAAAAAGTCTTAAATTTAACTTCCATTAAGCTGTAGGAACCATGTCCTCCCTCAATCTCGGTCTGTCTCGTAACCGTATCAAGTTAACCCTAGGGTTAGGGTTAGCTAACCCTAACCCTAGGGTTAACTTGATACGGTTAGGGTTACCTAACCCTAACCGTATCAAGTAAGGGTTAGGTAACCCTAACCGTATCAAGTTTCGGACAGAAAATCTGATGCGGCTGAAAATCTTCTGTTTGCCATTTTCAAAAAGAGTATAGGAGCATTCCTTCCAGTATCCCGTTGTAATGTTGAATGGACGCTGACCGCATGCTTGCTCTGTGTCTCCTGGCAGAGCCATCGCTGTGGAGTGGGAGCTGAAGGAGCGAGCGGAGGTAAGTCCAACAGCACCGGGGGAGGGGGGTGGAGACAGCAGCACATGTGGGCCAGCACTGGAGCTTAGGAGGGATGTTGAAGCACCTGCACTGTCCAAGGCTGTGACCCGACGCGTGGCCTCCGGTTAAATCGAATAAAGGGCTGATTATGGCTCCGCGTTACGCAACGCGACCACGCAGCCGCTTCAACGCAGTCCTGAACCTGTTGGTTCTGCGTCGGGTTTTAGTGAGCGGACCAATCACAGCCCTCGCTGCTGCGTTGCCTCAACGGAAGGTTAACATTTTTGAAAGGCGCACGTCAGGCCCTTGGGGTGCACGCAAGGAGGGTCCGCGAGGACGTAAGGGTCCGTGACCCCCCCTGCGATGGGGGAACGTGGGACCATAACCAGCCCTTGGGGGTCCGTGACCCCCCTGATTTGGGGGATCGTGGGACCATAATCAGCCCTTGACATTGATCCCACACTTATCTTACGCCAGTTGAACGTGCATATTGTCTTGGTCCACCCTGGTCGGTGCTCAACGCTTTCCAGAACGCCTCTTGCTCAACTGTCAAATCCTCATCGTCGTCATGGTCTTCCTCGTCCTGACCGGGCTCCATGATGAAGGGTATTCCCTATTGGTAACGGCCGGGACTACAGGGACGTCTCTGGGTTGACCCAACTGACCCGCTGCTCCCCCCTGCTACGGCTTCTTTCCCTTCTCCATCTCTTTCTACAACTTTACCTTTTTCTCCTTCTTTCATTCTTTGTTGAATTCTTTGGTTTCTATGGTTTATTTGTTTCTTTCTTTTCACATTATTACTTTCCTTCCTTCCATCCGTCCTTCCTTCCTTTTCTTCTGCTCATGTATTTACTGCAGGTGCGTCTCCTGTATCGGCAGGTCCTCCGCCATCTACCGCTGTGTGCTGCCCTGTGGAAAGATGTAAATCTCTCAACACACACACGCACACACAAACACACGCATATTCAGGCAGTCATCCAGGTTTTACACAAACTGCACCTGACTTCAAATTCAGCCGCTCTCCTTTTTGTTTCAGGTTTGTCTGTTTTTGATCTGCTCATATTGTTGCTCATGGTTTTGACTCCTGTTTTAGAACGTGATTCACCTGCTCCTCCTCTTCTTCCGTGTCTCTCTCTCTATCATTCCCTTGTCTCTCTCCATCTCTCCTCTCATTCCCTATCTTCCTGTCTCTCCTCTCATTCCCTCTCTTCCTGTCTCGCCTCATTCCCTCTCCCTGTCTCTCCTCTTATCCCCTCTCCCTGTCACTCTCTTCCTGTTTCTCTCTCATCCCCTCTCCCTGTCTCTCTCTTCCTGTCCCTCTCTCTCATCCCCTCTTCCTGTCTCTCATCCCCTCTCCCTGTCTCTCTCTTCCTGTCTCTCCTCTCATCCCCTCTCCCTGTCTCTCTCTTCCTGTCTCTCCTCATCCCCTCTCCCTGTCTCCTCTCATCCCCTCTCCCTGTCTCTCTTCCTGTCTCTCCTCATCCCCTCTCCCTGTCTCTCTCTTCCTGTCTCTACTCATCCCCTCTCCCTGTCTCTCTCTTCCTGTCTCTCCTCATCCCCTCTTCCTGTCTCCTCTCATCCCCTCTCCCTGTCTCTCTTCCTGTCTCTCCTCATCCCCTCTCCCTGTCTCTCTCTTCCTGTCTCTCCTCATCCCCTCTCCCTGTCTCTCTCTTCCTGTCTCTCCTCTCATCCCCTCTCCCTGTCTCTCTCTTCCTGTCTCTCCTCTCATCCCCTCTCCCTGTCTCTCCTCTCATCCCCTCTCCCTGTCTCTCTCTTCCTGTCTCTCCTCTCATCCCCTCTCCCTGTCTCTCTCTTCCTGTCTCTCCTCTCATCCCCTCTCCCTGTCTCTCTCTTCCTGTCTCTCCTCTCATCCCCTCTCCCTGTCTCTCTCTTCCTGTCTCTCCTCTCATCCCCTCTCCCTGTCTCTCTCTCCCTGTCTCTCCTCTCATCCCCTCTCCCTGTCTCTCTCTTCCTGTCTCTCCTCTCATCCCCTCTCCCTGTCTCTCTCTTCCTGTCTCTCCTCTCATCCCCTCTCCCTGTCTCTCTCTTCCTGTCTCTCCTCTCATCCCCTCTCCCTGTCTCTCTCTTCCTGTCTCTCCTCTCATCCCCTCTCCCTGTCTCTCTGCTCTCCAGCGCCTGTTGTTCCAAGCGGCGGAGGGAGGTAATTCTGATAAGCTGAGGAAACTGGGGGACAGGTGTCGAGAGCTGGGAGTGAGTCTAAATGAGCCACTAAGTTTAGGCCCCGCCCAAACTCAGGGAGACCATACATGAAGCAGGCTGAGACCCATCCCACCCCCCCTCCCCCCACACCACCCCCCCCACCACCCTCCCCATACCATTTATCTTGAGTATAAACAAAGCACTCTATCTTAAGGTTCGACCGACCACTGCCAAGTAAGGTAAAGCAGAATCAGAGTGGAGGGGGGGGCTGGGTGGTGGCTGGGAGGGGGGGCGACTCCCCCCTCTCCTCCCCTTCCTCCTCCTCCTCTCCCCCAACCCCTCCCCCCCTCCTGCAGCCAATGAGGGGGCACCGCTTCGGCACGGAGGCCAATGAACTTCCTCTGATTGTCAGAACTCTCTGGGCTGCTAGTGTCGGCCTCCCAGCGCGACCGTAAGTATAGTCCCTGACCGGGGACTCCGCTGCCTTGTTAGCCTGTCGTTTTTAATTTCTCTGTCTCCCCCACCCTCTCCATCCCCACCCCACCCCCCACCTCCTCGTTGCGTTTTCTGTATTGTATTGTCACTTGTGGATTTTTGCTTTCTATTATCCTTTCTGCCTGGGTGGGGGTGGGTGGCGTTCGGACAGACCGCCGGCACCTCACTGTGGGTTTATTTCAAATACTGTGTTTTTTAAAGGAGCTATTTACCCCCCCCCCCCCCTCTCTGCTAGTGATGCTGCTGCCACTCTTTTTATTTTTTTCCGCCCGTTTCCATGGAATAACAATTGACAATTTATCCGCAATTTTTTAAGTAACCAAACAAGGGGGGGGGGGGGGGGGGGGGGGGTTGAAATTGGCCGCTGCTAGTATTCTGTCATGGTATTTGTGAGACTGACGCCAAGACTGCACAATGCTGTGACTGTCGTCTACCAGCCGACCAATGGGGGAGGCCCTTTTAGACGAGCGGCATTAGTCGTCGGGCGGAAGAGCCGGTCAGGAGCTCGTCCAATCCTTTTTTTGTTTTTGTTTTTATTGTTTTGGTTGAAATTATATTATTATCGATGAAAAAAGTATTAGTCGGGAACGGAGGGCTCACTTCCTTCCAATGTTCTTTTTTTGTATGTTTGAAAATGTTTATTAAATTATTTTCTAATGAAAGTCTTGTCTCGTGTTTTTATTTCATTTTGTCACACAAACCACGAGCCAAAGAGCGGAGGGTTATCGGGGTGACAGGTTTTATTACGGGTCCTGGTAAAGGCTACATTCACCTCGGTACACTTATTGCCATGGTGGTGAGGAAATCGCATCGTTTCAGACATTGCAGTCTTTTAAGAGTTTCATCCCTCATTTAAGGCGGGTTTCAAGTTCTGATGAGACTGCTGAACTCTGTTATACTATGTAGCAAAAGCCTTGATATAATCTTAACTGGTTATGACAATAGCTTGGAGTCTGTCTTGAGGGTTTTAATTAAACCCTTCATTCAAACGATGAAGTGCACGATAAATTAGTTATTTATATAGCCATGTCATATTTCTCATTAGTTTATTCATGGTATTGTTAAAAACCTTTTAGTATTTGATGGCCATCTTCTATCTGACCTGATGGTAATGGTAGCCTGTGCTTATCTTTATATTTTATGAGGTCTATGAAAACCTTTTGTAGTTTATTGTTTTCATATCGCTTGATCCTTTCAATTGTACCAATTCAAAATGCATATTTATTAAAAGAAAATGGCAATAGTTATGACCTTGTCCTAAATGATTAGTGGGCGGAGACCAGTCCGCAGACTGCTCAAACCTTTAAAAACGTCTTCAACATCAATTGCCTCTCAAGGTCTACTGCAATGACTTCACAAGAATTATTGTCCCCGTCATCTTGTCATGACTAAGTCAAACCAAACGGACAAAAACACTTCTGCCAGGCATTTTAAATTAAAAGAACCTTTTATTGTCCACAATGAAACCCTTGGTTAATAAAGTCGAACGGGAACACATGAAAGTGATTTAAATGAACCATGGATGAGACGTGAACTTACTGGACACAAATTGCGTGGAAAGTTTATTATAACGCAGTGACTGGAAACCTTGTTTACGTTTCCCTTTGCTTTGGTTGTATGTGTGTGATCACAATGTGTTCGTAGTTCAAGTCGAAACATTCCTTGAGGGAAAACATTTGGCTTTTATTTGAACATGTCTCCAACACACAGCACCTGAAGCATAAGGTAGAGATTGACCTGGAAACAATTCCTTCTGAGAATAAGAACGCATTTGTGAGCCTGTCTGCACCAACGGGTGGGGGGGGTCTGTGCACCATCGGGGGGGGGTCTCTGCACCATCGGGTGGGGGTCTCTGCACCATCGGGTGGGGGGGTCTGTGCACCATCGGGTGGGGGGGTCTGTGCACCATCGGGGGGGGTCAGTGTTTCCGATCTCCAGGTCGGCCCAGGTGTGGCTCCGCCCCCTGCAGGTGGAGGAGAGCGTAGAGCAGCGGGTCCAGCATGGCGGGCAGGGCTGAGAGGAGGAGGGCCGGGGCCCCTCCCGCCGGCTGTAGGATGGGGGCGGTCCAACCCGTGACAGAGGAGCCCTCGGCCAACCAGAGCAGAGCTTCTGCCGCGGAGAGCGCGGCGTTGGCCAGAAGCAGGCAGGTGACGGCGTGCGTGTTGCCGAGCGCCGGCCAGGGCCGCTGGGTCGCCGTGTTCCTGTCCCGCTGGGTCGTCGTGTTCCTGTCCCGCTGGCGGCGGCGGAGGACCAGCCCATGGAAGGCCGTCAGCAGCAGGTACCCGGCACAGCTGAGAGCGACCCGGGCCGCGTCGGGTCCCCAACAGCGCCCCCTCCCCGTGCGGACGGAGCCGTCGAGGCCGCCCTCGTCCAGGACGACACGCACGCACGCTGTCAGAACCAGCGCGGCGCTGCCGCCCAGGACGACGGCCACCAGGACGGCGGAGGCGGCCCCTAGCAGCCGCCCCACCCCTGGAGCCGCGGACCGGGTCGCCCGGAGGCTCCTGTGCTCCCACGCCAAGGCCGTCATCAGGAGCACCAGGCAGCCCTGGGAGGGGGGCAGGAACAGCAGCCGCGCCCCCCAGCACGGGGCCTGCAGACCGGGGAGAACCGCGGCGCCGTGGGGGTCCTCTGCCAGGGCCAGGCCGGCTCCCCAGAGCCCCCCGAGCAGACGCAGGGAGAACAGGGCGGCCAGGAGGAGACGCCGGGCTGCGGTGGTCCTACACCCGGAGCTGCGGCGCAGCACCAGGGTCAGAGCCAGGCCACTGACGGCCACGGAGGGGAAGAAGACGGCCCAGACACAGAAGTGAGCCATCCAGGGAGGCATCTGGAGAGGAAGCCCTGGGGGAACACCGAGGAATGGGATCTTGCTGTCGCTGAACAACATAAAGCAACAGCTCGAATGTGCAAGTGATTTTCTTTAATCTACAAATGAACTGTATCAATTTAAAGCAGTTTAGTGTTCTGTTTATTGGATTAGATTTTGTCTGCATTTGACAGCGTTTACACAGCCAACAACCCTGGGATGTTGTGGTTTCTCCGTGGTGCCTTTGTTCTAGTGTTCCAGTGTTTTCACATGAGCCTGGAGGGACGGGCTGATGAGCAGACTTGAGTTCTGCTCTCCATAACGCAGGCCTTACCTCTGGGTCAGTGTTCTCTCTCAGAACACAGTTTCCTTGTCGGGTCATCAAAAACATATAGAGTCATAGATTTAAGCTGGGGTAGGCAATGTATTTTAGCAGCATTTCGGTCATATTTGTTGAATCCTGACCCCAATCAATGGACAAAGGAAAACACACTATAATACCTGCACACATTCGGCCTGTGCACTCATTGCACAACAACAGGGTAGCTTTGTTCTGTAGTTGCATTGTGAAGAGAGAGAGCGGAAGAACGCAGGTTGGAGAAAATAAATATGCAGAAAAGTTGCTCCGCAATTGAGAGGATGAGTCAACTCAAAACAGATATTCTCACCCCATAAAGGCTGATGGATGGCTAAGCCATTTCTAAAAAAAATAGCAGCTCTTCAATCTTCCTTGCAGCACCCTTAAATAAGAAGTGAGATTAATGGAGTTTTTAATGGGATTAAGTGGATGCTTGTCTTGGCATACCGTTCTGTCTCCTGCAGGGGCACATGGGATAGGGATTCCCAGGACGGACACGGGGCAGCACACAGCACTGGAAGCCGAGGGGCATCTCTGCTATTCTGGGAACCAAAACAATATCCAGGTAAGCTTAAAGGTCCCATGACATGCCACCAGGTGTGAGTGTGATTAACCGTTATAAGCCATCCAACACACATCTAGGCGGACACTCCCACTTGTGATGTGATAAGAGCCAGATTTTCAAAACGGCTTGTAACGGCTAATCACACTCACACCTGATGGTATAATATGTCACCTAATAATTATAGTCAAAACATATTTTGAACATATTATATCTAATCTTTTATGTATCTCCATGGTTTCACTTTTCTGAGTTCACCATGAGCCCAACTGTCCCCCCCCGTCCCGTCCCCGGCCTGTGGGCCTCACTCACAGACGGTCTCCCGGCCGGCAGTACCTGAACCTGGGGAGGAGGTGGGGGGGCAGAGGGTCCTTCCGCCCCTGGGCCCCGGCCAAGAGACGGGTGAGGCCTGATAGCTCCTCCCCCCGGGGGAGGTGGGAGAGCGGGTTGAAGGAGAGGTCACTAAGGGGGGGAGGGTTGTTGGTGTAAGGTCAGCTTAAAGAGGCCCAGATCATTGTTATTTTTATCTCTTACAAATAAAACATAAAACAAGACCTTCACAAAAAATAAACCGAGGGGTCACAAGTCTATGGAATGATTAAACAACATTTGCTTTATTTTTGCACAAAAATCTATTCATTTGGGAAAAAGGGGAAAACTATTTCACACAAGCAAATTTGTACACACACGTTTGTAAATCTATTTTATTTGTGCTAACTGAGTGTGTGTGTGTGTGTGTGTGTGTGTGTGTGTGTGTGTGTGTGTGTGTGTGTGTGTGTGTGTGTGTGTGTGTGTGTGTGTGTGTGTGTGTGTGTGTGTGTGTGTGTGTGTGTGCGTACGTGTCGGTGTCTGTGTGTGTTGCCGTGTGTCTGTGTGTTGCCGTGTGTCTGTGTGTGTGTCTGTGTGTGTGTGTGTGTGTGTGTGTGTGTGTGTGTGTGTCTGGAGCTCGTCACTCACAGCGAGGAGAGCTCACTCATCTTCCGGAATGTTCCAGTCTGTATTACATGTATGAAGTTATGCCGCAGATCACTGTTGAACCCACAAGGTTAAACCGTTACAAGTTATTGTGTATTGTACATAAACACAACAAACATACAAACAAACAACCTAGTACTAGTTCTTTAACTATTATAACTACTTCAACAATTACTAATCTAATGAGGTGGCTAGCCACAAAACAACAAATTATTACTCCTACTCCTATTCCAACCAAAATGTATAATAGATAACAATTCGGATATAAATATCACTATTGCTTTTATTAACCGTTTATTCGCAAAAAAATGTATAATGATGGCTTACATTTTCTGCATATTCCTACAGTCGGTGAAGCAGGGCAAGGACAGGATGCGGTTGTGAGACAGATCCCTGCAGACAGACAGGCATCACAGGACACACACCGCCCGTCATTTAAATGACACACACTAAGGGGCAATCCCATTTCCAAGAACGTTAGAGGGTAAGAACGGTAGAGGGTCAGAACGTTAGAGGGTAAGAACGTTAGAGGGTAAGAACGGTAGAGGGTAAGAACGGTAGAGGGTCAGAACGTTAGAGGGTAAGAACGTTAGAGGGTCAGAACGTTAGAGGGTAAGAACGGTAGAGGGTAAGAACGGTAGAGGGTCAGAACGTTAGAGGGTCAGAACGTTAGAGGGTCAGAACGGTAGAGGGTAAGAACGTTAGAGGGTCAGAACGTTAGAGGGTAAGAACGTTAGAGGGTCAGAACGTTAGAGGGTAAGAACGGTAGAGGGTAAGAACGTTAGAGGGTCAGAACGGTAGAGGGTCAGAACGTTAGAGGGTAAGAACGTTAGAGGGTCAGAACGTTAGAGGGTAAGAACGTTAGAGGGTAAGAACGGTAGAGGGTCAGAACGTTAGAGGGTAAGAACGTTAGAGGGTAAGAACGGTAGAGGGTCAGAACGTTAGAGGGTAAGAACGTTAGAGGGTAAGAACGGTAGAGGGTAAGAACGTTAGAGGGTAAGAACGGTAGAGGGTCAGAACGTTAGAGGGTAAGAACGTTAGAGGGTAAGAACGGTAGAGGGTCAGAACGGTAGAGGGTCAGAACGGTAGAGGGTCAGAACGTTAGAGGGTAAGAACGTTAGAGGGTAAGAACGTTAGAGGGTAAGAACGTTAGAGGGTAAGAACGGTAGAGGGTAAGAACGGTAGAGGGTAAGAACGGTAGAGGGTCAGAACGGTAGAGGGGTAAGACCGTTGCCAAGCAATGAGACACCGCTCCATTACCGTCGCGTCATCATTGCTTGACGCTCTTGAACCGCTGTCTGCGAGGCCAAAGTATTACAGTCAACTTCTCAGCATGAGTCTGTGAGTTAATTATAACAGCTAGTAAGGATTCAGGACAGATGCCAGATTTTCCGGCCTGCTTTTCCTCAAAGCCCTCCCTTCCAAGTGTGGTCGTTGTGAAGCTTCATCTCAAGGGCTACGTAGCCCTACCTCTGGGCCCTAGCCCTTAACCCCAATGAGAACTGAGACAGCCCTACCCCTCACATGAACGTGCAAAAAAAGAGGGGTGGGGGGAGGGGGAGGATAAGGTTCTTCAGACGCCCTGGTACATTAGAGACGGAGGCGGAGTCAGACTTACAGCTGCCTCAGCAGGGGCAGGTCTTCACACAGGCTGCTGGGGAGCTCTGCTATGTGTGTTCCTGAGATGGAGCTAAACAAAGCATCACATCATTAAGGCATATATATCTGTATATAATACCAAGAAAATTAAACTATATACATATATATATATATATATATACATATCCGTATCCATATATATATATATATATTTATAACCATATATAAAAATTACATAACTTCTGTTTCTACATTAATACACACAAAACAGCATTTTTCTCATTGTATATCATACTTGTAGCAGCGATGTACCTATCTGATATTTGTACTTTGTTTAATATAGTGTATATTTTCCTTTGTTTCTAAAGTACCTAAATGCTGCAGCAAGGCGATAACACTGTTGAGAGTTAAGGGTTTGATCACCCGCTGAGCTTCATTATCAGAGCAGGGCACTCAACCCTGCCCCAATCGGTCCTGTCGTGTCTGTCTCGTCTTGAGGCGTGCGTGCGTGCGTGTGTTTGTATGCGTTGGGTTTGGCCTCTGGTGGGGTGCAGATGTAGTTATGCTTACAGGGACTTCACACTGCTGGTACCAGTGAGGTCGGGGAACCTCGTGATCGAAGAGGTTCCGCTCAAAGATCTATGGAAAATAAACAGGCTATAAGATGTTGTTGCTGTTGTAGTACAAACTTAATTTATTAAAACCGAATTGAAAAATTTATTGAGACATAAAATGCCGACCAATAAGAGGGTTAGATGACACTCAAGGGTCAGGTAGACGGACAGACAGGCAGACAGAGCGATGGGGACCTACAGTTTGAGAAGCCGAGGAAGTCTTTGGAAGCTGTTTTCTCCTATCGACTGAACTGGGTTGAGATGGAGGTTTCTGGAGGTTCAAAGAAAAACAGAAAATGACAAAATATTGCAGTTGTAGCATCAAAGTCCTTTTATTTTTCCGTTATTCCTGGTCCGTCATGACGCTGAGCACAGACTCAGGGGTCGGAACCTTTGGTACCGGAAGAGCCATTTTTGAGATGGCTCATTCTTCTGTAATTAATGTACTGTATGTACTTTTTCCTATTACTTAAAAATACATATGAAATCCCTTTCATTTGCATTTCATGCATTTGTCAAAACTAAGTTTGCTCTGCTGTGCCTTTCAGTGTAGTTTTGTGATGTTTTGTCTAATGGTTTTAAGATTGGAGAATGCAAAAATTTAGAATAAAACATATATATATATTTAAAATAAATATAAATTGATATATAGGTTGATATAAAATATATAAAAAAATACATTGATATAAAAATATATTTCATATAACTCTTCCTTCATGCCTGAGCTATCAACTTTTAACCTTGGCAACATTGTACATATTCCAACATATAAATGTTGGGTTTACGATTAAAATGTTTTTAATTGATCAGCATTTTATTTAGTATTTTTGGTCTATGCTTTTTATGATTGGAGAATGCAACAATAGGATAAATACATGTGAATATACACCATGGGGGGTTACTAACCCTAACCCTAATATATGTGAATATACACCATGGGGGATTAGGGTCCTAACCCTAACCCTAATATATATGAATATACACCATGGGGGATTAGGGTCCTAACCCTAATATATATGAATATACACCATGGGGGATTAGGGTCCTAACCCTAACCCTAATATATATGAATATACACCATGGGGGATTAGGGTCCTAACCCTAACCCTAATATATATTAATATACACCATGGGGGATTAGGGTCCTAACCCTAACCCTAATATATGTGAATATACACCATGGGGGATTAGGGTCCTAACCCTAATATATATGAATATACACCATGGGGGATTAGGGTCCTAACCCTAATATATATGAATATACACCATGGGGGATTAGGGTCCTAACCCTAACCCTAATATATGTGAATATACACCATGGGGGATTAGGGTCCTAACCCTAACCCTAATATATATGAATATACACCATGGGGGATTAGGGTCCTAACCCTAACCCTAATATATATGAATATACACCATGGGGGATTAGGGTCCTAACCCTAATATATATGAATATACACCATGGGGGATTAGGGTCCTAACCCTAACCCTAATATATATGAATATACACCATGGGGGATTAGGGTCCTAACCCTAATATATATGAATATACACCATGGGGGATTAGGGTCCTAACCCTAACCCTAATATATGTGAATATACACCATGGGGGATTAGGGTCCTAACCCTAACCCTAACCCTAATATATGTGAATATACACCATGGGGGATTAGGGTCCTAACCCTAACCCTAACCCTAATATATATGAATATACACCATGGGGGGCCCCATGCGAGGCCTTCCCAGAGCCGGGCCCCTGTCCTACTCACAATGTCTCCAGGGAAGGGTTTCCAATGAAGGCACGATCTGGGATGGTTTTAATATGGTTGTTATGGAGATTTCTGTGAAAGAAACACAGGCTTAAATGGATTTGTCACGTGACTATGTACAGTATATATCAATTTACCATCATAATGTAATGTTCATCTAATTTGTGATTTGGGCTTTGGGTTGTGTACATACACTTGTGTGTGCGCACTTTGTTGAATGGATGCACATGGTTGTGTGTGTGTGTGTGTGTGTGTGTGTGTGTGTGTGTGTGTGTGTGTGTGTGTGTGTGTGTGTGTGTGTGTGTGTGTGTGTGTGTGTGTGTGTGTGTGTGTGTGTGTGTGTGTGTGTGCGTGTGTGTGTGTGCGTAGCAGACTCACAGATCACGAAGGCTGGGCAGAGCCCTGATGACGGTAGGAAAGCTGTCCAGTGTGTTGGAGCTCATGTCACTGTAGAGACACACAAACTTATGCTACTATCAATGCCGCCATTATAACTACTAACTCTAGCTCTACTTTTACTTAACATCATTTATACTGCTATTATAACTGCTATATTAGAATAATAGGCTATGAGACATGACCTAAACTGAAGTGAATTATTAAACCAAAATAATCCAGAACATCTATATTCTTTGAATCTGACTATATGTAATTTCCAATGAAGGCAATTCAGGTTTATTCGTTCAGCACTTTATCCTCAATAAGTGGTATCACAAGACCTCCTGTGAAGGTCTCCATCACATGGCCTGAACCCTACACCACATCCTTCACACACCGCCCTCTCACCAAAACACGCCCAGACCCACCCACCCACACACACTTATCAGGATGATTCACATATGACTCCCTGTTTTCTAAGCAAGTGTCTTATTGGCCCTAAAAGGTACAAATGTGGTTTATGACTTCCTCTCTATTTTACCCCTTTCGACTTGAGATGAGCATATGAGTGGGGGTTAGACTGAGTATAGTGGTTTTTCTAACTTGCCTTATTAACAAGTAGGGGACAAAGTGTCTGCTGAAATAAAGGTGCCAATTTCGTGATAATTTAATATATATTTAATGACTTGGAGTGCATGCCGGTACTTATTTTTTATTTTCGATTTCAACATTTAGTATATTGTTTTCTATATATTGGGTGACCTCGAGACGTCGCCAAATCGAATCCATATAACATTTATCGACAATCGACAAAGTCTTTAATGATAGGGTGTCGCGTCGGGAAAAGGGTGCGTGCGTAAAAAAGCCATTCCATTCATTTCCATGTTTTTTGTGGGGGATTAACGCAGACTTCTGGGCAATTGGTGTTATATGTGCTGCTTCAATAAATGTCTTATTGTTTGTTTGATAACCCCTTTGTGTAAAGTCAGTGGCACTATCCGATAATTTTATTTTCGAAGTGATTGCAGTCAAACGTAATCAGTCCAACGCCTCTCTTTATCGATTAAGGTTTTATCATGATCAGATCTAAATGGGGTGCGTCATCAGACTGGAGCTCTCCGTCTCCAGAAAGACTGGTTCCATTTCATAGATTTATTAAATTCATTACAATTTATTAAAATAGCCTACACTATATTTTACTGGGCTAATAGTAGCCTTTATTATTTGTCAATTGGAAAGCAGTTGCGGACATGAACGGACGCGCAAATAGTCATATTTTAAAAGTATATTTTTCAGTAAAGGCAGATGGTCATTAAACGCAGGCGTTGTATCTGGCCTTACAGACAGCTGTGGGAAACCCTGATAAAACATATAGGCCTATGCATATATCCAACATATAGGCATAAAATATATCATTCGACGATCATTCGACGATGGGTCTTGGCTGCCTGACAAAATCAGATTCGACCATGCAAAAACTTTGTCGGGGACACCATAGTGTGGAAAGTAGTTTGGGGCCTCTTGGGGCAGTGATGAGTCAAAGATGACGGTAAAAGCATTGTTCTGTACATCGGCGTCAGTGTGTGGACTGGATCACAAAAGGCAGGGACATTCTCATATTCTCAGGGATCTAAATTGAATCCTGGAAACAATAATGGAGTCTATACAGAGAATACTAGAATGTCTGTTTCCTTTTGCGTGCAATGAAACACAAAGAGACCGCAGACTGATCTATCTAACGTAAATGTACCTAGTAATAGGCCAATCTAGATAAATACCAGCCAGATGAAGCTGTAAAGCTCAGTTTAAACACACAGTACAGATTCTCTCTCTCTCTCTCTCTCTCTCTCTCTCTCTCTCTCTCTCTCTCTCTCTCTCTCTCTCTCTCTCTCTCTCTCTCTCTCTCTCTCTCCCTCTCCCTCCCTCCATCTCTTTCAAACGCAAACACACACACACACACACACACACACACACACACACACACACACACACACACACACACACACACATCACAACAAGTTTTTCTCAAACTCAATTCGAGGAATTACTGCCACCGAAAACAAATGTTATTGAAATATCTGCTGCAGGTTTGATTCTTTCATGAACCGCTTCACACCCGTCCCGCCCAACATCCAGTAGTCACATCTTTCCCCAGAGATTGGCCTCATCTCCTCTAATCAGGAGCAGAGCAGCAGCAGTGCTCTGTGCTGAGCCGACGGTTCTGGATGTCTGCTGCTCTTGTTTGGGTCCTGGACTCAAGCAGCCGGGGCAACATGTGTACGGTAAATTGAGGGTAATTGTCAGAGGTCTGTGTTTTTTTGACCACACACAGCGACGCACCAGATGAGCCCTGCCTGGGGGTTGTTTGAACTGCACTGGTGGCTCGCAGCAGTCCTACCCAGAGTGCTTTGCTGTAAAAAAAGACACTTCAGAGCGTGACTGACTGGGGGTGAGACGTCACACCTTAACTGTTTCCCAGATCCTTCCACTTTCTTTTCCTGTCAGTAACTTCGAGAAAAACAAATACTTGCGTAATTCAAATAACCTCAGGGTGGTTTCCAAGGCTCCACAATGTGGTATTTGTGAAACAAAGGGGGAAAATATGGGGCGAAGATGTCCCAGCTTATTTTCTTCTGTATTTATCAATGTCAGTTGGATTCAATCAAGTGTAAAATTTCACAATAAAACAACAATATGTATTTTCACCAATGCGACCTTTTTCGCTGCGGAAAAGAGTCGAATCAGCTGCAAAGCTTTGATTCAAACTATAACTTTTGTTGAACCTGAGACTATTTATCTTATTTCATATCATATGATTCAAATGTTCCCCATCAGAGACATCGAACTCTCTTTCCTAGACACAAAACAGAAGATAAACGTAATGATCAATACATAAGGTCCACTCACAGTGTCTCCAGGTCGGGCAGGCCCTCGAAGCATTTCTCTGCTAACGAGCCGATCTGATTGTTGTGAAGATGGCTATGATCCAAGATAACAAGTGTAGTTAGTTATTGGCACCAACTTGAGGTTCTGACCGAAAACAACTTCTCCATCGTTCTCCGTTGTGACTGAAGATGCTCGGCTCTGAGGTGAACCTCAGACTAACGTGTAACAATGACACTCAAGATCTCTGATCACCTTAAAACAAGAACACACAAAGACACAAACACGCTTTCCAGAATAAAAAGGACTTCCGAATCAGTCACACGCAGCATGTCTGAGGTGAGTAAACCCCAACCCTCCGTCCACACATCCACACAGTACACCGTCGCTCACAGGACCAGCAGGTGCCTCATGGTGTGGAAGGCCAGGTCCGGGAGGTGGGAGATGTGGTTGAGGGCCAGGCTGAGAGCCTGGAGAGCTGGCAGGCTGGCCAGAGCGGCCACCGGCACCTGGGGGAGCCCGTTATCGTCCATCCACAGGAAGCGCAGGGCCCTCAGCCCCTTGAAGCTCCCTCTGGGCACTGTGGACAGGGCGTTGGCGTCCAGATGCCTGGTGGAGGTCCAGAGAGGACATTGAAGTACGGTGGACATTGCATTTGAATTCAAATTCATGACAGAAGCTGTCAATTGAGAGGGTCATCCAATCAAACCGCATTGAGGAAGAAGGAATCCTCACACCCTTGTTTATGTGCACAATGTCAGTATTTGTTATAGCAAAACAAAAAAGGAACTACTTTTGGGTTTGTATTATAATCCTCTGTTTTCTCGGTGTGACTAGCTCTTATTGATGTTGAATATACCACAGATTGATACAGAATAAAAAAAGTCTCACAAAGAACCTTCTACAACCAGGGAGGTCCATGAATTCCTCTGGTGCATGTTAGTCATTTCTGATGGGGACACGGCTGTTTGACCAAGCGTCCTGGCAGTGCCACAAGCAAGCAACATGTGTCCTCCCGCCCACCCCCAACCCCTGTCCCACCATAACCCCTTTAGTGTGTGAACTTAAGATATAACCATCTAAACAGCATTGGGCCGTGTTTACGCCAGGCCAAAGAATCAGCAAACAAGCAACTGATTCAAATACAATGAACAGCAGTTAAGGATTTGGGAAGCCGCAGGGCGCAATATGAGGACCACTCATTTTGCGGTGGAAAAAAATGTGTGTGTGCGTGCGTGTTTATTTCAGAGACGCTGAATAGAACCAGCCAGACAAGCAACTTCAACCAAAACATGTAGTCCACGGACTGTGATGCTTGACAGAGATAAGATAAGATGTTTCAGAGGAGTCCCAGAGGGATAAACATACAATGCTGCAAATGGTTGTAGACAATGGGTTTATTAACCTTTAATCAAATCTATCTTAATTGTATTTTGCAAGCATGTCTTTAATTATCTTGGTTAGATAATGGTATACCTTATAAGGCGGTGGAGTGATAATTACATTGAATTAAACAGGGGAGCACTCACAGAGACCGTAGATTCCTGAGGTTCTTCAGAGACTCAGTAGGGATTTGGCTTAGATGGTTGTTCTGCAGCGTTCTGGTGGAGTGAGGTTGTAATAAAACATAAAGCACTATTTAAAAGCTGTCAGTTGTTTAAACAGAGCACTTAAAGGGCCTACGTTATTCCGTGAGGTTGACGATATATTTTTTTTATCACAAAATTCATAAAACTGAACCTCTCATAGTACCATACAATAACTGTCAAACTGTGGGTCTTTGGCTTACATCATCCTTTTGAACTCTTGTCAAAATGTTAGGGCTTCTTTTAACTGGAGTCATACAATAACTACAGCCCAACTAACCCATAGCTAACGTACATACGCTTTGAACAGTTTAAACTAAATGGGAAATATGATTCACATACAGTGCTTGCAGATGAACAAGTCCTGCGAACGAGTCTTTGTGGAGGGTATTTAATTGATTTCCTGCTAGCCGGCTGTGGAAAGGAGAGAAATAAAACAGGGCACATCATGGAATAAAATAAAGGTTAAAGGAAAGTGCCTTGGAAACGTAACACACGCACACAAAGAAAAGAAATGTCGTTGTGCAGCAGCCGCGTGTAACCGCTAGTTCTGCTTAACGTGAGTCGGCAACCACTCTAGTACTCACAATAGTTGGACTGTCATTGTAATGTGTTTTAGCTGCAGGAACCACTTATATCAAATGAGCAGGTTATGGTCCAGTTACCTTTTTTTTTCTTTAGTCAAGTTTGATATAGCTAAATATGAAATGAACACACCATGATAAAATAGAATAATGAACAATTCCTACACTTTTACTGAATTACAAAAAAGTTTCAATACCACAATACAAATGCTCAGATGGGCCTAACCTTTCCAGAATTTAAATGTGAATTCTTCGACAAAACAATCGTCAATTTTTTGTGAACAAGACAGTAAGTTCTTACAGCTCTCGCAGGGCCTGGAACCTGGAGAAGGAGCCGGCGGGCAGCCTGGAGAAGTCGTTCGTGCTTAGATCTCTGAACACAAGAACACAAGAACAAGTTGTTTTTTATCCACTAAATAACATGACGCATGGTTCCTGTTCTATTAAATATTGGTCTTTCAGGGTTTTAACATGGACACGAATGGGAAAAGAAGATATCCTTACATTTCTGGTACTTCTAAAAGGCTCTCTTGGGTCCTAAAGCATCATTACAAATACCAAGTTGAGTGTTTCATTTAAAGCACTCTAAGGCATGGTCAAATTTGTGATGTTAAAAACATGACATTTTACATTAGTTATTTCTGATACTATGTTGTCAAATTAGACTCAAAGTAATTTTGTGTGTGACATGGGCAGAGATACTGAATGTCATTTAAATAATGTCAAGGTATAGGGCAGCTGAGGCTCAGAAGGACAGCCGATAACTATACCTATTTCGAAATGAGCAGACAGAATAATTACACACACACACACGGAAACACACACACACGGAAACACACACACACAAGGAAACACACACACACACACACACACACACACACACACACACACACACACACACACACACACACACACACACACACACACACACACACATCCAATATCCCCGAGTGTATTTGGTTGTTGTAATTAGGCTGATGAAGATGGATTAGACATCAAAGAGCTTCTTTTTGGCAACATGACACTGTCCACCACATTAAACTGCCATCGCACAATGAACACATACTGGTCCTCTGAACCCTGGGCCAGGTCCCACTGACCAATCACTGCTTTTATTGAGACTTAGCAACCAGATCATGACTGTGAACAATTTACCTTACCTACTCGTACTTTATGGTATAATAAGGTAATTAATTGTAACAATGATTACTGTAAGATAAGCTCTGATTGTATATAATTGTATGCATATTCCTGTAAATCATGAGGATTGGTTACAGTGCGTTTTATTTATTTTCATTATTTAAATCAACATCAACTTATGTGTTTTGATCGTTGTGTAGGCTAGGTCTATTTAAATAACGGGAAACATATTTTTTTCAAGAACATAATTGTCTTTTACCCAGAAAAAATACAATTAACCCTCCAAAAGTAAACGAATTAAACATAAAAAGGAACATAGGCTATTTAAAAGCACGATATAATAATATTGCCTGTTGCTTCACATCAAAAAGCCCTGGCCTAGTTGTGTAGAAAATAACTATAGTCGGAAAATGATAAATAAAAAACACGCACTGACCGAAATATATCAATTAAAAGGGTACAATCTCGTATTCTTTTGCATATTCTTTTGCGGAAGTTCAATTAGTTCAAAGCTATTGAAGTAAGAGCTGTGCAACAGACATGTACCCGGCCTTTTCTGTTGATAACCCGTCGCCTCTAGTCTGAAATACCCTACGTTCTGGGAATCATAGGCCTCTACTTTTTTTTTTATCGGATATGCGTATATAGCCTACATAGTTTCATTAAATCTCTCAGGATTATAATGGCGGCTATGTCTGAGATATTATATATGTCGTTTGAATAATATTCATTCTAATAGGCGTTAAAGTAGGCCCATAGCCTCTGGTGTTGGCTGGGCAGTAAGCCATACCGTGATTGTTTAAACATGCAATAGGCATCCCTAGTGCCTCAAATTAAAGTCAAATTTAACCTTGCAAGCGCAGATAATTGTGGATAACAGATTTATAAGATGCAGCACTGTGAACGGCCACCCACATTTTTTTGGCCAATCAATCAAATGTCGGTGACTGTTCTTAGTTAATGTGGGTACATAGGCCTATATCTACATGAATGGTCTTTTAGCTACAAAGTATGGCTATTTTAATTACATAATATATGCCTAAATGAATGGGACATAATATGGCATAATGTAAGCCAAATATATTATATATGCCATGTACCATTATATTTAAAACAAATATAAACACATAGTTGGTGTAGGCCTACCTATAGCCAAACATATAATTGTAATTTTCATGTTAACGAAAAGCTCGATATAAAATAGCAGATGTGCAACTAAAAAAATCCTACAAATTCTTAGACAAAACCTTGTCATTTGAAATAAAAGATTCAGTTAAACGATCCCATCTGCAGCCTTTATACTTACAAATACGTCGTCAAAACGTTGATGTTGGACGGAGTTTCGGTGAGCCCCAGGTCCGAGCAGTCGGCGGTCCGAAGCATGCCGTCTGCCTTACACCTGCAGCCCGCCTCGCACCCGTCGTCCAGTACCACCAGTGCCCCTGTGCAGTGTAACATCAGCTGTAGCATCAAGGCGATGAGCACTAAGGTGAGAAGCTGTAACATCATCATCACGAGCCAAATCCACCCAAAAGACGAGCTGGCATTAAGCGACAGGGTGCAGGGGAGTGCAGCCTTTATGAGGGCTGCTGCAGAGGCAGTACTCGGATGTGTCCCAGCTCAGACCCTCGTGATGAAACACTTGACACATGGTGATGAAAAGTAGTTGTTTTTTATTCTGGGAAGTTGCTAACCTACAACAGAAACTCTGGTATCGTGTTTTATGGCAGCATGGAGTTTGCTGCCCTCTCCTGGTCTGTTATCACTGTATTCAATCTTAGTCATCAGGCGTTGTCAGCCCCATAGCCCCACTGATGGGTGCAGGGCCGTTGCACCAAATCCTGGGCCCTGTATACAAGAGGTACTGATGGGCCCCCCCCCCCCTCCCCGAATTCCCCCTACCAGCCCCCTGCGCTGAATTGTTGACGGGGACGGGGGGACGGGGTAGAGAGCAATTGCTGACGGGGGGGGGGGTAAAAGTGAAGAGAAGCATGCAGGCCCTAAAATGTACTCAAAGTATAAAAGTTAAAAGTACCCCTCTGATATATCTACCTTCAGTTTCTGTGCAAAGCCATCTGAGTCTCACTTAAATTTTCGAGAAGGGTCCAGTTGCAGGCTTGGGCGTTTCCGTCATGACACAAGAACGCCCTTTAGGCGTTCCTGGTGGCGTTTCATCGACCAATGACGAAGTGTTTCGAAAGGCATACTGTTCCAATACCCGTACTTCCATGAGTATACTTAAAGGAAGTATACTATCCGCACTGTCTACTACGTTAATTTTTCAGATGTGAGTGCTGTTCCAAATCGAGTACTCCGTGGTGCACTAACCGGAAATTACGATCACGACTGCCGCCGTGGCTCCTCCCCCGCAATAAACATCCCGCTTTGAACGGTGAACTCTTTACGCCTAGCAGCTATAAAAAGCTATAAAAACTATAAAAACTACAAAACCCTAACCCTAACCCTAACCCTATTAATGCAGGCTATGTGGAAAATGCGCCTACTTTGGCTCAGCCTGGCTCCGCCTCTTCCGCTACGTAGCTAAGATGGCTGCCGTTGAGTACGGGGAGTGTCCTTCGATCCACACTTCACGATTAGCCCGTTTTGAGTACGGCATCCGGGTCCTTGAAGTATACTTCTTTTCGCCGGATCTGAATTGGAACGTACTGTGTACTCAAATTCTGGCTAGTAAGTACGGACAGTACAGGTATTGGAACACGGCACCATCGCAAGGCATAACATAGATTTAGCAATCATGGAGCCCCCACTTGGCTAACGTTAGTTCTATGCTACCCGTACTTGAAACTGCTGTTTGAGAAAATCTAACTAGCGTATGTTTCGGATGTTGACAGCCGTGCGAAGAAGAAGGGGTTCGGTGTTGATGGTGAAAGTTAGGCCGGTTTATAGCAGAGTTTCCGTTATCGTCCGTTTTTGTCGACCCTGGCTTGCTTCTTCCGGCTGAGTTCGTCTGGAGGGGCAAGAGGGGCTCTAGCCCCACCAGCCCAATGCAATGTGTAGTGGACTGGAAACATTGAAATGCGCATGCTCAGAGTGTTTCTCTGTTGAAGTGGACGGAGATTATTTTGCATTTCGCATTCCTGTTTTAAAATATCAGTGTGTAAGCTATAAAATAGGCTATATACGAACATTTTAAAAGTATAACAAAGATGGAGGCCTATTCAACATATTTGCATACTATTATTTTAAAATGAAAGAGGGGTTTTGTTTTATATAATTTGTTTATTGTATAAGTCGCTAATGGAGGAAACCCATCGCAACGGAAATCCCGATCGGATCCATCTGAGTGTGTGTGTGTGTGTGTGTGTGTTTCTATTCTATTCTGTTCTATACAGTGTTACCCTTTAGGTTTCATTTGATAAAAACGACAGTGTTAGCCCTTATGTTTTATTTGACAAGGACACTTTTTTTTTTTTTTCAAATATGTTTTTTTTTCATGAAAAAAGACCTGATCGTCAAAGACCTGGGTGTCTACGTCGACACCAACCTCACCTGGCGAACTCACATCGCCACGAAAGCAACTAAGGCCAACAGCATGGCTGGCTGGATCTTGCGGACCTTTATCACCAGGGATGTTAGCACGATGATGCTCCTCTACAAATCCTTTGTCCGCTCGCATCTCGAATACTGCTGTCCGCTCTAGTCGCCCCACCTGCAGCGCGACATCATTCAAATCGAAACAGTCCGAAGATCTTTCACTGCCAAGATACAGGGCCTTCGTGATCTCAGCTACTGGGATCGCCTCCGACGCCTCTCACTGTACTCCCTGCATCGACGGAGGGAAAGGTACACCATCATCCTTGTCTGGAAGATTGAACATGACATCCTCCCAAATAACGTCAATCTCATCTTTCGGGAAACCTCCAGACACGGTACTACCTGTATTAGACCACTGGGCAACTCCAAGCACAGCAGCATCAACACCCTGAGGTTCAACTCCTTCGCCTCTCGTGCATCAGCTATGTACAACGTGGTCCCTCCTAACATCAAGTCCCTCACAACCTTGACTACCTTCAAGCCTGCACTCGATGTGTTCCTCAACAGCTTCCCTGACACTCCGCCAACACCTGGGTACACTGGGCAAAACCGAAACTCTGTGCTGGAGTGGGCTGGTAGCAATTGTCTTTAACGTTGCTACAAATCCGGCGGTGGAGATGCTTGACATTCTTGGCCTGAGCCCTCCAACTCGAACCCAACCCAAAGAAACCCAAAGAAATAAAATAAAAAACAACAGTGTCAACCCTCATGTTTCATTTGATAAAAAAACGACAGTGTTACCCCCTATGTTTTATTCGATACATTTCGACATTGTTACCACTTAGGATATTTTCCCATGATGACTGATGAAAAACAACAGTGTTACCCCTTATATTTTATTTTACAAGGACACTTTTTTTTTTTTTATGTTTTTTTTCATGACGAGCAATAAAAAACGACAGTGTTACCCCTTATGTTTTTTTTCATGATGGCCAATAAAAAACGACAGTGAAAAAACGACAGTTTCACCCCTCATGTTTCATGTGATAAAAACGACAGTGTTACCCCCTATGTTTTATTCGATACATTTCAACGGTGTTACCCCATATGGGTTTTTCATGACAACAGATAAAAAATGACGGTGTTACCCTTTACGTTTCATTTGATAAAAACTACAGTGTTACCCCTTATGTTTTTTTTCATGACGAGCAATAAAAAACTACAGTGTTACCCCTTATGTTTTTTTTTTCATGACGACCAATAAAAAACTACAGTGTTACCCCTTTTGTTTTTCTTCATGACGACCAAAGAAAAACGACAGTTTCACCCCTCGTTTCATGTGATAAAAACGACAGTGTTACCCCCTATGTTTTATTCGATACATTTCGACAGTGTTACCCCTTATGGGTTTTTCATGACGGCCGATAAAAAACGACAGTTACCCCTCATGTTTTTTCCATGTTGACCAATAAAAAATGACAGTGGTACTGTCTACGTTTTTGCGGAGATCCGAACCTGGGCCCCGTTTCTCGATGGATCTTCGCTCGTAAAATCATTCTCCCGATGGATCTTTCGAACCATCGATAATTTCTTTGTTGCGTTTCCCGAAACTCCTCTTAACGTGAACGCGCATTCGCTGCACTCACGACGTCGTAGGATTGTAACTGTCTACTGACACGGTGCTGAAATGGGCTCCGTAGGAGGGGGAGACGCAGGAATGTCGCAGGAAAATTGTGTTAAAAAGGGTTAAAATATCTCCCCATCAAGGACAACAGCAGAGTAGCCTACGAAAAAAAAATAGACTGCAATTATATGAATGCTAAAGACATTAAAACACAATTGATTAGGCTTAAGCCGACATATCAGTCCTAATCCTGAATGCACTGTGCGTTTCACAGCATTTTCCCCCCTGAAATAATTCCATATGACAAAAAATTAAAAATAGCTTGTGTGACAACTACATTTTTCTTAATGGGCTGATTTCTGAAACATGCTTTGCACAGCAAAGAGAGCCGACTTAATCTGATTCCGCATAAAGTTTCCTTGATTGATCATTTGATTGGCTATAAAAGACCCTCCGGAAAAAGGGTAAGGCCTCTAGCAACGTGCAGTCATACAGCGCTACAGGCTGCCCAGGGAGGCCATCAGACAGCTGCTTGGGGCGATCAGGCAAGACCTCAGACGTGCTACAAGGAGGAGCTTTGCGCTCACACCGCACGTGCAGCTCTTGGCCGCCCTCCGATTCTACGCCACAGGGAGCTTCCTGCAGATGGCCAGGGCCTGTGCAAGGCGTCAGTGTGCAGATCGGTCCAGGCAGTGACATACAGCCTCCTTCGTCTCGTACCGCGACACGTCCGTTTCCACAGCAGAGACGAGATGGGTGCGACCCAAGAGAACTTTTTTCGGTCGTTCCGCATCCCACAAGTGGCAGAAGTCGTGGATGGAACTTTGATTCCAATTCTCACGCCCCACGTTGATGGCCACGTCTACATCTGTCGGAAGGGATATGCCGCTGTCAACTGCCAGGTGGTGTGCGACCATCAGGGCATCATCCTGGATGTCGTAGCGAGATGGCCTGGAAGCACTCACGAGTCACGACTCCTTCGTGTTCCGCGAGTCCTCCATCGGACGGCTGGCTGCAGCCTCCAGGGGAGAGTGGCGGCTCCTCGGAGACAGTGGCTATCCGCTTAGGCCTCACCTGTTCACCCCAGTGGCTAACCCGGGAGACGTCCACGAGGAACGGTGCACCGAAGCCCACCGTCTGGCCCGGTGCATTGTCGAGCGCACGATCGGCAGGTGGAAGTTGCGCCTCCGATGCCTCCACAAGTCCGGTGGAGGGCTCCAGTTTGCGCCAGCCAAGTCGTGCGCTGTGATCTGCATGACAGCAATGTCGCACAACATTGCAGCCAAGGCTGGGGTGGCGTTGGGTGAACCGGACGAGGACGAGGAAGAGGAAGATCCGTTTCGGGACGGCCTCCCGGATTACGCTGCTGGTGTAATCCCCCCCCCCCCCCCCCCATGTCACTAAACATCCCCGTCAACGTGACCAATCCCCACCATATCCCAGCCATTTGCCTGCTCCTTTTCCCCTTAATTTTTTTTCATTTCTTTCATTTATTATTTGGTTTCTTTTTTCTTTCATTTCATTCATTATTTTATTTTATATTTTTTTCATTTCTTTCATTCATTATTTTATTTTATATTTTTTTCATTTCATTCATTCATTATTATTATTATTTTTTTTCATTTCATTTCTTTCATTCTTTTTTTTTTCTTTCATTTCTTTCATTCATTATTTTGTTTAATTTTTAATTTTTGGGGTTATTTTAGGCTATGTTTTATAAGTAGCCTATGTCACAGTCTGCACAAATCCCCCCACTTTCTCTCACACATTTTGAGTGCCCTGCCTGCGCAAACCTGTCACGTTTTATTTTGGCCATTTTAACATCTTTATTAATAAATTAATTAATAATCTTTATTAATCACCAAACTAAGAACATAAAGGCGCAATGCGTTTTAATAAAACGCATCCAATACACGGAATGTCCGATGGTGACGCCACTGAGGCTATAGTAGGCTGACGATGCTCTTAGCGTCCTACGAGTACCTACGAGCACCCCTGGAGTACTCGTTAGCTACGAGCGTTTTCAAGACGTTCGTTACCAACGATGCTTTCGGGAAACGCGGTGAAAACTCTACGATGCCCTTTCGACGCACTTCACGATCCACTTAGGCTAACAACGCTTTCGGGAAACGAGGCCCTGAGCTGTTTAGAGTATAAACCTCCGAACTTATCAATGCACCATCAAGACACCAAATAAAGTCAACGCAATGGTTATACTTGACTTTATAATTCGCATGAAATAGAGATAAGAGTCTTCCAACAGAGGACATCAAACAGACTTGAACCTCGGTCTCCAGTTTTTTTCATGACGACTGATAACAAACGACAGTGTTACCCCTCATATTTTATTAGACAAAGACAACAGTGTTACCCCTTATGTTTTTCTTCATGACGACCAATAAAAAACAACAGTGTTACCCCTTATGTTTTTTTTCATGACGACCAATAAAAAACAACAGTGTTACCCCTTTTTTTTTTTTTTTTTAAAGACAACAGTGTTACCCCTTATGTTTTTTTTCATGACGGCCCAAAAAAAACAACAGTGTTACCCCTTATGTTTTTTTTCATGACGACCAATAAAAAACAACAGTGTTATCCCTTATGTTTTATTTGAAAAAGACAACAGTGTTACCCCCTATGTTTTTTTTCATGACGACCAATAAAAAACAACAGTGTTATCCCTTATGTTTTATTTGAAAAAGACAACAGTGTTACCCCCTATGTTTTTTTTCATGACAACCAATAAAAAACAACAGTGTGACCCCTTATGTTTTTTTTCATGACGACCAAAAAAAAACAACAGTGTTACCCCTTATGTTTTTTTTCATGACGACCAATAAAAAACAACAGTGTTACCCCTTATATTTTATTTGACAAAGACAACAGTGTTACCCCTTATGTTTTTTTTTAAAAAAACAACAGTGCTACCCCTTATGTTTTTTTTCATGACGACCAATAAAAAACAACAGTGTTACCCCTTATATTTTATTTGACAAAGACAACAGTGTTACCCCTTATGTTTTTTTTTAAAAAGACAACAGTGTTACCCCTTATGTTTTCTTTCATGACGACCAATAAAAAACAACAGTGCTACCCCTTATGTTTTTTTTCATGACGACCAATAAAAAACAACAGTGTTACCTCTTATGTTTTTTTTCATGACGACCAATAAAAAACAACAGTGTTACCCCTTATGTTTTTTTTCATGACGACCAATAAAAAACAGTGTTACCCCTTATGTTTTTTTTCATGACGACCAATAAAAAACAACAGTGTTACCCCTTATGTTTTTTTTCATGACGACCAATAAAAAACAGTGTTACCCCTTATATTTTATTTGACAAAGACAACAGTGTTACCCCTTATGTTTTTTTTTAAAAAGACAACAGTGTTACCCCTTATGTTTTCTTTCATGACGACCAATAAAAAACCACAGTGCTACCCCTTATGTTTTTTTTCATGACGACCAATAAAAAACAAACCTCTTATGTTTTTTTTCATGACGACCAATAAAAAACAACAGTGTTACCTCTTATGTTTTTTTTCATGACGACCAATAAAAAACAACAGTGTTACCCCTTATGTTTTTTTTCATGACGACCAATAAAAAACAACAGTGTTACCCCTTATGTTTTTTTTCATGACGACCAATAAAAAACAACAGTGTTACCCCTTATGTTTTTTTTCATGACGACCAATAAAAAACAGTGTTACCCCTTATATTTTATTTGACAAAGACAACAGTGTTACCCCTTATGTTTTTTTTTAAAAAGACAACAGTGTTACCCCTTATGTTTTCTTTCATGACGACCAATAAAAAACCACAGTGCTACCCCTTATGTTTTTTTTCATGACGACCAATAAAAAACAAACCTCTTATGTTTTTTTTCATGACGACCAATAAAAAACAACAGTGTTACCTCTTATGTTTTTTTTCATGACGACCAATAAAAAACAACAGTGTTACCCCTTATGTTTTTTTCATGACGACCAATAAAAAACAGTGTTACCCCTTATGTTTTTTTTCATGACGACCAATAAAAAACAACAGTGTTACCCCTTATGTTTTTTTTCATGACGACCAATAAAAAACAACAGTGTTACCCCCTATGTTTTTTTTCATGACGACCAATAAAAAACAACAGTGTGACCCCTTATGTTTTTTTTCATGACGACCAATAAAAAACAGTGTTACCCCTTATGTTTTTTTTCATGACAACCAATAAAAAACAACAGTATTACCCCTTATATGTTATTTGACAAAGACAACCGTGTTACCCCTTATGTTTTTTTTCATAACGACCAATAAAAAACAACAGTGTACCCCTTATGTTTTTTTTCATGACAACCAATAAAAAACAACAGTGTTACCCCTTATGTTTTTTTTCATGACGACCAATAAAAAACAACAGTGTTACCCCTTATGTTTTTTTTCATGACGACCAATAAAAAACA